>NW_028161835.1:62500-69797 GCF_964263955.1 Coregonus lavaretus
GTGCCATCACTTCAGTCTCCATGGTGAAAGAGGGCACGATGTCTGTAGGCATTTTGTGTCCGATAGCACATGCCGTCACGTTGGTCATAATGGAATCATTCTTAATTAATTGTTATAATTTTCAGAGAGAGAGAGAGAGAGGAGAGAGAGAGAGAGGAGAGAGAGAGAGAGAGGCTCTGTTGCACGCTGGGTCTGTACATAGTCAATGGTAGGCTTCGAGGGGACTCCTATGGTAGGTACACCTATAGCTCATCTCTTGGCAGTAGTACTGGAGACTACTTTATCACTGACCTCAACCCAGAGTCTCTCAGAGCGTTCACAGTCAGCCCACTGACACCCCTATCAGACCACAGCAAAATCACAGTCTACTTGAACAGAGCAATACTCAATCATGAGGCATCAAAGCCAAAGGAACTGAATAATATTAAGAAATGCTATAGATGGAAGGAAAGTAGTGTTGAAACCTACCAAAAAACAATTAGGAAACAACTAATTCAATCCATTATAGACAACTTCCTGGACACAACATTTCCACTGTCATAGTGAAGGTGTAAACTTGGCAGTAGAAAACCTAAACAGTATATTTGACCTCTCAGCTTCCCTATCAAATCTAAAAATCTCTAACAGAAAACCAAAGAAAAGTAATAACAGTGATAAATGGTTTGATGAAGAATGCAAAAACCTAAGAAAGAAATTGAGAAACCTATCCAACCAAAACATAGAGACCCAGAAAACCTGAGTCTACGCATTCACTATGGTGAATCACTAAAACAATACAGAAATACACTACGGAAAAAGAAGGAACAGCATGTCAGAAATCAGCTCAATGTAATTGAAGAATCCATAGACTCTAACCACTTCTGGGAAAATTGGAAAACACTAAACAAACAACAACACGAAGAGCTATCTATCCAAAACGGAGATGTATGGGTAAACCACTTCTCCATTATTTTTGGCCGTATAACAGAGAACAAACAGCAAAAACATATACATGATCAAATGCAAATCTTAGAATCAACTATTAAAGACTACCAGAACCCACTGGATCCTCAAATTACATTGAATGAACTACAGGACAAAATCCAAACCCTTCAACCCAAAAAGGCCTGTGGTGTTGATGGTATCCTCAATAAAATGATAAAATATAAACGCCACGAATTCCAATTGGCTATACTTAAACTCTTTAACATCATCCTTAGATCTGGCATCTTCCCCAATATTTGGAACCAAAGGATTGATCACCCCAATCCACAAAGGTGGAGACAAATTTGACCCCAATAAATATCGTGGGATGTGCATCAACAGCAACCTTGGGAAAATCCTCTGCATTTTCAATAACAGCAGACTTGTACATTTCCTCAGTGAAAACAATGTACTGAGCAAATGTCAAATTGGCTTTTTACAAAATTACTGTACGACAGACCACGTATTCACCCTGCACACCCTAATTGACAAACAAACAAACCAAAACAAAGGCATCGATGACGTCGTCCCCACAGTGACCGTACGTACATACCCCAACCAGAAGCCATGGATTACAGGAAACATCCGCACTGAGCTAAAGGGTAGAGCTGCCGCTTTCAAGGAGCGGGACTCTAACCCGGACGCTTATAAGAAATCCCGCTATGCCCTCAGACGAACCATCAAACAGGCAAAGAGTCAATACAGGACTAAGATTGAATCGTACTACATCGGCTCTGACGCTCGTCGGATGTGGCAGGGCTTGAAAACTATTACAGACTACAAAGGGAAGCACAGCCGTGAGCTTCCCAGTGACACAAGCCTACCATACGAGCTAAACCACTTCTATGCTCGCATCGAGGCAAGCAACACTAAAGCATGCATGAGAGCACCAGCTGTTCCGGATGACTATGTGATCACGCTCTCCGTAGCCGATGTGAGTAAGACTTTTAAGCAGGTAAACATTCACAAGGCCGCAGGGCCAGACGGATTACCAGGACGTGTACTCCGAGCATGTGCTGACCAACTGGCAAGTGTCTTCACTGACATTTTCAACATGTCCCTGACTGAGTCTGTAATACCAACATGTTTCAAGCAGACCACCATAGTCCCCGTGCCAAAGGACACTAAGATAACCTGCCTAAATGACTACCGACCCTTAGCACTGACGTCTGTAGCCATGAAGTGCTTTGAAAGGCTGGTCATGGCTAACATCAACACCATTATCCCAGAAACCCTAGACCCACTCCAATTTGCATACCGCCCCAACAGATCCACAGATTATGCAATCTCTATTGCACTCCACACTGCCCTTTCCCACCTGGACAAGAGGAACACCTACGTGAGAATGCTATTCATTGACTACAGCTCAGCGTTCAACACCACAGTGCCCTCAAAGCTCATCACTAAGCTAAGGATCCTGGGACTAAACACCTCCCTCTGCAACTGGATCCTGGACTTCCTGACGGGCCGCCCCCAGGTGGTAAGGGTAGGTAACAACACATCTGCCACGCTGATCCTCAACACGGGGCCCCCTCAGGGGTGCGTGCTCAGTCCCCTCCTGTACTCCCTGTTCACCCATGACTGCATGGCCAGGCACGACTCCAACACCATCATTAAGTTTGCCGACGACACAACAGTGGTAGGCCTGATCACCGACAACGATGAGGCAGCCTCCCTCAGCGTGACCAAGACAAAGGAGATGATTGAGGACTGAGCACGCCCCCATTCTCATCGACGGAGCTGTAGTGGAACAGGTTGAGAGCTTCAAGTTCCTTGGTGTCCACATCAGCAACGAACTATCATGGTCCAAACACACCAAGACAGTCGTGAAGAGGGCACGACAAAGCCTATTCCCCCTCAGGAGACTGAAAAGATTTGGCATGGGTCCTCAGATCCTCAAAAAATTCTACAGCTGCACCATCGAGAGCATCCTGACTGGTTGCATCACCGCCTGGTATGGCAACTGCTCGGCCTCCGACCGCAAGGCACTACAGAGGGTAGTGCGTACGGCCCAGTACATCACTGGGGTCAAGCCTTCTGCCATCCAGGACCTCTACACCAGGCGTTGTCAGAGGAAGGCCCTCAAAATTGTGAAAGACTCCAGCCACCCAAGTCATAGACTGTTCTCTCTGCTACCGCACGGCAAGCGGTACCGGAGCACCAAGTCTAGGTCCAAAAGACTTCTCAACAGCTTCTACCCCCAAGCCATAAGACTCCTGAACAGCTAATCATGGCTACCCGGACTATTTGCACTGCCCCCCCACCCCATCCTTTTACGCTGCTGCTACTCTGCTAATTATTTATGCATAGTCACTTTAACTCTACCCACATGTACATATTACTTCAACTACCTCAACTAGCCGGTGCCCCCGCACATTGACTCTGCACCGGTACCCCCCTGTATATATAGCCTCCCTACTGTTATTTTATTTTACTTCTGCTCTTTTTTTCTCAACACTTTTTTGTTGTTGTTGTTTTATTTTACTTTTTTATAAAAAAAGTAATGCACTGTTGGTTAAGGGCTGTAAATAAGCATTTCACAGTAATGTCTACACCTGTTGTATTCGGTGCATGTAGCAAATAAAATTTGATTTGATTTGATTTCAAAAAAGCTTTTGACTCAATTCGGCACGAGGGTCTGCTATACAAATTGATGGAAAGCGGTGTTGGGGGAAAAACATACGACATTATATAATCCATGTACACAAACAACAAGTGTGCGGTTAAAATTGGCAAAACACACATTTCATTCCACAGGGCCGTGGGGTGAGACAGGGATGCAGTTTAAGCCCCACCCTCTTCAACATATATATCAATGAATTGGCGAGGGCACTAGAACAGTCTGCAGCACCCGGCCTCACCCTACTAGAATCTGAAGTCAAATGTCTTCTGTTTGCTGATGATCTGGTGCTTCTGTCCCCAACCAAGGAGGGCCTACAGCAGCACCTAGATCTTCAATTTGGTGTTTGTCCCATTTTGTGAATTCTTGGTTGGTAAGCGGACCCCAGACCTCACAACCATAAAGGGCAATGGGTTCTAGAACTGATTCAAGCATTTTTAGCCAGATCCTAATTGGTATGTCGAATTTTATGTTCCTTTTGATGTCATAGAAGGCCCTTCTTGCCTTGTCTCTCAGATCGTTCACAGCTTTGTGAAAGTTACCTGTGGTGCTGATGTTTAGGCCGAGGTATGTATAGTTTTTTGTGTGCTGTAGGGCAACGGTGTCTAGATGGAATTTGTATTTTTGGTCCTGGCAACTGGACCTTTTTTGGAACACCATTATTTTTGTTTTACTGAGATTTACTGGCAGGGCCCAGGTCTGACAGAATATGTGCAGAAGATCTAGGTGCTGCTGTAGGCCCTCCTTGGTTGGGGACAGAAGCACCAGATCATCAGCAAACAGTAGACATTTGACTTCAGATTCTAGTAGGGTGAGGCCGGGTGCTGCAGACTGTTCCAGTGCCCTCGTCAATTCGTTGATATATATGTTGAAGAGGGTGGGGCTTAAGCTGCATCCCTGTCTCTCTGTCTGTCTCTGTATCTCTCTCTATTAAACTATATTTCACACAAACACACACACACACAGACAGAGAAGAGCCCTACCGATATAACTAGACTTCTGAGAGTTATTTTCTTCAGTTCCTCTACATACCAACCAGGCTGAACTGGACTTTACGGGGGGGTTGCCATGGTACCAGCTCTATCCCCCAGTTGGGGGGTTGCCATGGTACCAGCTCTATCCCCCAGTTGGGGGGTTGCCATGGTACCAGCTCTATCCCCCCAGTTGGGGGGTTGCCATGGTACCAGCTCTATCCCCCAGTTGGGGGGTTGCCATGGTACCAGCTCTATCCCCCCAGTTGGGGGGTTGCCATGGTACCAGCTCTATCCCCCAGTTGGGGGGTTGCCATGGTACCAGCTCTATCCCCCCAGTTGGGGGGTTGCCATGGTACCAGCACTTACACAAATGACTGATGATTAGCTGAGAGAAATTGATAATAAAAAGATTGTGGGGGCTGTTTTGTTAGACTAAAGTGTGGCTTTTGACATAATCGATCATAGTCTGCTGCTGGAAAAACATACAGTACCAGTCAAAAGTTTGGATATACCTACTCATTCAAGGGTTTTTCTTCATTTTAACTATTTTCTACATTGTAGAATAATAGTGAAGACATCAAAACTATGAAATAACACATATGGAATCATGTGGTAACCCAAAAAAGTGTTAAACAAATCCAAATATATTTTATATTTGAGATTCTTCAAATAGCCACCCTTTGCCTTGATGACAGCTTTGCACACTCTTGGCAAACTATGAATATGGAAATTCTACATTTTCAACGACTTGACGTACTCTAGTAGAAAAATAAGATTGGGAGGAAGAGCAAAAAGTGTTGGTTTCCCCGGACACAGATTAAGGTCCAGACTAAGAAGCATTTCCACTGGAGAATCTCCATCTTCATATCTTAGTCTATGGAAATCCAGGACATCAGAAAGTGGGATTGAAGGACTTTGGTTACTAGTCAAGGAAACAAATGAGCATCAAAAGCTTCATCTTTATAAGAAATACCTTTATTGACGTCGCTCTACTGAACAAGCCAGTGCAATAAAGGCAGTATTGTATTAGAAGAGCAGGGGTCTTCACACTGTTCTTGCCCAGGGACCCCCGATATATGTTATAAAAAATAAAAACCTGATGTCTGATCATCAGGGGTCTTGTCTTATCATCAGGTGTCTTGTCTTATCATCAGGTGTCTTGTCTTATCATGAATAACAAGAAGAGAACATTGTTCCATTTTAAAGCTCATTTACTGCAATTCTGCAAAGATACATTTTTCACAGTTTTAAAGTTGATTTCCTGCAATTCTACACATTTGGGGGCAAATATTTGTTTGCAGTTTTAAAGCTAATTTACTGCAATTCTACACATTTTGGGGCAAATATTTGTTTGCAGTTTTAAAGCACATTTTCTGCAATTCTATACATTTTGCCTTATGCCATGTTAATATGATATCTAAGTGAGAGTGACTCACAAAATCAATGTGGTCCCCTGGAGGTCAGGGCCCTGCATGCTCAGTTAGCTAATTCAGCCACTACAAGGTTTAGACTAACTCAACATAAAAAACATTAAAATGCTGACATGGCTAATTGAATGACTGGCAGTAGCAGTCGGTTTCCATCCAATTGGTGACAGATTTTCATGCAAATATTCTAAAGCATAGAAAAAATACGCAAATTTTCCCACCGGAGGTGTTTCCATCAAACTGAGAGAATAAAATGCTGTGCGTGATGACATAGTTTACATAAATGCACTTTTGCGCTTAAGTTTTCATGTACCAAAAAAATAAAAAGTTTAATGTGTTTCCATCGCATTTTCAACTCTACGGATGGTTTTGTCATAAAAACTGTTAAACTGATAAATAGCCCAATCTGGTTTTGGCGCTATAGACAACGGTCAGCTGATAAAGTGGACAGCGTGGTTATATGATGAGAAATGGATAAACGCAAGAACATAAACAAATTGTATAATTGACAGTCAAGTACCGATCATCATGTCACCAGCATCATTCAATTTTTTTTGCATGAAGCTCATCACCGCTATGAAGTTCCTCATAACTAAACTCGGCATGTAGTCCCGTGTAGCTCAGTTGGTAGAGCATGGCGTTTGCAACGCCAGGGTTGTGGGTTCGATTCCCACAGGGGGCCAGTATGAAAAATGTATGCACTCACTAACTGTAAGTCGCTCTGGATAAGAGCGTCTGCTAAAATGACTAAAATGTAAAAAAAAAAAAAAAAATATTCAGCAGTGATGAATTCATTAACTTCTTAGACGAAAATGATCATTAGAAAGCAAATTACGGACTCCTCTTTGAATCTGCGTATTTCTCCAAAGCTCAGTTGTCCTGAGTCTGCACAGAACTGCCAGGACCTCGGATCAATGGAGACACTCAAGTTTTTTAATCCTGTATCTCTTGACACATTCATGAAAATAGTCATGGCCTCTAAACCTTCAAGCTGCATAGTGGACCCTATTCCAACTAAACTACTGAAAGAGCTACTTCCTGTACTTGGCCCTCCTATGTTGAACATAATAAATGGCTCCCTATCCACTGGATGTGAACCAAACTCACTAAAAGTGGCAGTAATAAAGCCTATATCGAATCTCCCATTCCTCTCAACAGTTTTGTAAAATGCCTTCCTGAAGACCAATAATGTATACGAAATGCTTCAGTCTGGTTTTAGACCCCATCATAGCACTGAGACTGCCTCCAGTCTGGCTTTAGACCCCATCATAGCACTGCCTCCAGTCTGGCTTTAGACCCCATCATAGCACTGC
>NW_028161834.1:0-67255 GCF_964263955.1 Coregonus lavaretus
ACTGCACCATAACACCGTAGCAGACTGGGTTCACTGCACCATAACACCGTAGCAGACTGGGTTCACTGCACCATAACACCGTAGCAGACTGGGTTCACTGCACCATAACACCGTAGCAGACTGGGTTCACTGCACCATAACACCGTAGCAGACTGGGTTCACTGCACCAGAACACTGTAGTAGACTGGGTTCACTGCACCATAACACCGTAGCAGACTGGGTTCACTGCACCTTAACACCGTAGCAGACTGGGTTCACTGCACCATAACACCGTAGCAGACTGGGTTCACTGCACCGTGACACCGTAGCAGATTGGGTTCACTGCACCGTGACACCGTAGCAGACTGTCACCATAACACCGTAGCAGGACTGGGTTCACTGCACCATAACACCGTAGCAGATTGGGTTCACTGCACCATAACACCGTAGCAGACTGGGTTCACTGCACCATAACACCGTAGCAGACTGGGTTCACTGCACCATAACACCGTAGCAGACTGGGTTCACTGCACCATAACACCGTAGCAGACTGGGTTCACTGCACCAGTAACACCGTAGCAGACTGGGTTCACTGCACCATAACACCGTAGCAGACTGGGTTCACTGCACCATAACACCGTAGCAGACTGGGTTCACTCCTGGTTCCACCATAACACCGTAGCAGACTGGGTTCACTGCACCATAACACCGTAGCAGACTGGGTTCACTGCACCATAACACCGTAGCAGACTGGGTTCACTGCACCATAACACCGTAGCAGACTGGGTTCACTGCACCATAACACCGTAGCAGACTGGGTTCACTGCACCATAACACCGTAGCAGACTGGGTTCACTGCACCATAACACCGTAGCAGACTGGGTTCACTGCACCGTAACACCGTAGCAGACTGGGTTCACTGCACCATAACACCGTAGCAGACTGGGTTCACTGCACCATAACACCGTAGCAGACTGGGTTCACTGCACCGTAACACCGTAGCAGACTGGGTTCACTGCACCATAACACCGTAGCAGACTGGGTTCACTGCACCATAACACCGTAGCAGACTGGGTTCACTGCACCATAACACCGTAGCAGACTGGGTTCACTGCACCATAACACCGTAGCAGACTGGGTTCACTGCACCATAACACCGTAGCAGACTGGGTTCACTGCACCGTGACACCGTAGCAGACTGGGTTCACTGCACCGTGACACCGTAGCAGACTGGGTTCACTGCACCATAACACCGTAGCAGACTGGGTTCACTGCACCGTGACACCGTAGCAGACTGGGTTCACTGCACCATAACACCGTAGCAGACTGGGTTCACTGCACCATAACACCGTAGCAGACTGGGTTCACTGCACCGTGACACCGTAGCAGACTGGGTTCACTGCACCATAACACCGTAGCAGACTGGGTTCACTGCACCGTGACACCGTAGCAGACTGGGTTCACTGCACCATAACACCGTAGCAGACTGGGTTCACTGCACCATAACACCGTAGCAGACTGGGTTCACTGCACCGTGACACCGTAGCAGACTGGGTTCACTGCACCGTGACACCGTAGCAGACTGGGTTCACTGCACCATAACACCGTAGCAGACTGGGTTCACTGCACCATAACACCGTAGCAGACTGGGTTCACTGCACCATAACACCGTAGCAGACTGGGTTCACTGCACCATAACACCGTAGCAGACTGGGTTCACTGCACCATAACACCGTAGCAGACTGGGTTCACTGCACCGTGACACCGTAGCAGACTGGGTTCACTGCACCATAACACCGTAGCAGATTGGGTTCACTGCACCATAACACCGTAGCAGACTGGGTTCACTGCACCATAACACCGTAGCAGACTGGGTTCACTGCACCGTGACACCGTAGCAGACTGGGTTCACTGCACCATAACACCGTAGCAGACTGGGTTCACTGCACCATAACACCGTAGCAGACTGGGTTCACTGCACCATAACACCGTAGCAGACTGGGTTCACTGCACCATAACACCGTAGCAGACTGGGTTCACTGCACCATAACACCGTAGCAGACTGGGTTCACTGCACCATAACACCGTAGCAGACTGGGTTCACTGCACCGTGACACGGTAGCAGACTGGGTTCACTGCACCATAACACCGTAGCAGACTGGGTTCACTGCACCATAACACGGTAGCAGATTGGGTTCACTGCACCGTAACACGGTAGCAGACTGGGTTCACTGCACCATAACACCGTAGCAGACTGGGTTCACTGCACCATAACACCGTAGCAGACTGGGTTCACTGCACCATAACACCGTAGCAGACTGGATTCACTGCACCATAACACCGTAGCAGACTGGGTTCACTGCACCATAACACCATAGCAGACTGGGTTCACTGCACCATAACACCGTAGCAGACTGGGTTCACTGCACCATAACACCATAGCAGACTGGGTTCACTGCACCATAACACCGTAGCAGACTGGGTTCACTGCAACATAACACGGTAGCAGACTGGGTTCACTGCACCATAACACCGTAGCAGACTGGGTTCACTGCACCATAACACCGTAGCAGACTGGGTTCACTGCACCATAACACCGTAGCAGACTGGGTTCACTGCACCGTGACACCGTAGCAGACTGGGTTCACTGCACCATAACACCGTAGCAGACTGGGTTCACTGCACCATAACACCGTAGCAGACTGGGTTCACTGCACCATAACACCATAGCAGACTGGGTTCACTGCACCGTGACACCGTAGCAGACTGGGTTCACTGCAACATAACACCGTAGCAGACTGGGTTCACTGCACCGTAACACCGTAGCAGACTGGGTTCACTGCACCATAACACCGTAGCAGATTGGGTTCACTGCACCATAACACCGTAGCAGACTGGGTTCACTGCACCGTGACACCGTAGCAGACTGGGTTCACTGCACCGTGACACCGTAGCAGACTGGGTTCACTGCACCGTGACACCGTAGCTGACTGGGTTCACTGCACCGTGACACCGTAGCAGACTGGGTTCACTGCACCATAACACCGTAGCAGATTGGGTTCACTGCACCATAACACCGTAGCAGACTGGGTTCACTGCACCGTGACACCGTAGCAGACTGGGTTCACTGCACCATAACACCGTAGCAGACTGGGTTCACTGCAATGACATCAACCAGTAAAACTCAAGACTGGAGAACACTGGTCAAGCCAAAGCCTGAATACATTCCTGCTATCATAAACCTTACACACTTGGGTTTAAATACAATTTGAAATAATTACCAATACAAATCTGTACTTGATTGCCCTTGCCTGGCGTAAAGGAACCAATAGAATAGTCATAAAAAACTGCAACCCCCACATATCAGACACTCCAGGCAGGCTAAAGCAAACGCTAAAACTATTTGAAATATATAAAATAGCATCTGAACCCAGGTCTGCTCATCACAAGCCTCTACCTATCAAGGACCTTTATACTGAGACAAGACTTAGCTGTCCTCCGTGTCTCTCAAGGTGTCTGGAAGTGAGACTGCGTTATCAAGCCTAGCCCTGGACTAAAAAGCAGGTCAGGGGAGAATCTCAGATCTATAAAGCAATCCATTCTCAGAAGGTGACGGGCAAAGTGATGAAGTTGATGGAGCTCATATTTCCTGCAGGCTCTTTGATACAGTAACAAGTAAACACCAGACTATTACCATGACAATGACACAAACAACAGACACAGATTGAAAAAGTGAAAGAATCTGTGTGCTCTAGGATTCCAATAACACAGAGTTCCATCTGTGTGCTCTAGGATTCCAATAACACAGAGTTCCATCTGTGTGCTCTAGGATTCCAATAACACAGAGTTCCATCTGTGTGCTCTAGGATTCCAATAACACAGAGTTCCATCTGTGTGCTCTAGGATTCCAATAACACAGAGTTCCATCTGTGTGCTCTAGGATTCCAATAACACAGAGTTCCATCTGTGTGCTCTAGGATTCCAATAACACAGAGTTCCATCTGTGTGCTCTAGGATTCCAATAACACAGAGTTCCATCTGTGTGCTCTAGGATTCCAATAACACAGAGTTCCATCCACAGCAGCATCAAAGAACCCCATGCACTTGATTTTGGTATTTTGCATTCTGTACCTCAAAATCATCATAATGTCACTTTATTATGTTGTAGAATGTATTATTTTTCCGCAAGGATAACTGGGCATTCATTTTCCAGCCCTCAACAAGTCAGCTGGTGAATTAGCAATCATCCAGCCAACCACGTTGTTCATTTTCATGTTGTTAGGGTACAGCAACATAGACAGATAGCAGGATACAATCCCAGGAAAATCTCTGCTAATACAGGATTACAGTGAGGCTCTGTTTTTAATCCCATCTGTTATACTGATTTTGAACTTCAACCATCTGGAAGACAGACAGACAGACAGACAGACAGACAGACAGACAGACAGACAGACAGACAGACAGACAGACAGACAGACAGACAGACAGACAGACAGACAGACAGACAGACAGACAGACAGACAGACAGACAGACAGACAGACAGACAGACAGACAGACAGACACTTTGCACCAGCCAGCCTCAGAATGAAGTGTAGACTACTACACTGTAACATAGTAATTGCTAATCTGTGACATCCAACACTTCACAATAAGAAGCCGTATTGCCATAAACGACAATACCTGTTATCTGAAGAGATAACGTTGAAAGGGAACCATGGATCAACATTAATTGTCAAGATACATCTGCCACTATTAAACTTTAGTACAGTCTGAGCTGTTGACTATTAAAGACCTGTTGAACGTTTTGGCAAAACGTAGATTTCCGCCTAAATTGACATACCCAAAAATAAATATTTTTCATGAGATGGCCATAAACAATAACTAGTAATGTTGCATAGTTTTAGAAAGGTCTGGAACCTTTTCTGATAAAACTAGTTATAAATTGCTGAGGTGTACTCACTTTGAGGACACAAGCTCAAGTACATAGCACAAATACAATGAAAATATGAAAATATAAAGAAATCACATATGATTTTTTTCCTATTCAACAAGAGTAGGGGGAATAGGGCTTGACATGACTGCAATGATTTCTAAATATAGTAACAACTATTGATAAATGACTTGCTACAAGATTTCACCTTTCTTATAAGGTGGCGCAGTGGTTTAAGGCACTGCATCGCAGTGCTAGCTGTGCCACTAGAGATCCTGGTTCGAATCCAGGCTCTGTCGTAGCCGGCCGAGCGTCGTCCAGGGTAGGGGAGGGAATGGCCGGCAGGGATGTAGCTCAGTTGATAGAGCATGGCGTTTGCAACGCCAGGGTTGTGGGTTCGATTCCCACATGGGGTATGAAAAAAATATAAAATAATGTATGCACTAACTGTAAGTCGCTCTGGATAAGAGCGTCTGCTAAATGACTAAAATGTAAATGTAAATGTTATAACTGTAAAATAAATATGATCATATTTAGTGACAGTACAAATTTGGCCCCATTTCATATAACCGACGACGAAGCATTTTCTGCCAAGCATCCTCTGAGCAACGCAGACACGTTACAACTTCAGATTTATTCACAAGGAGATTTTGTTTGTCTGTGACCAAGAGAAAGTGATTGTGTTGCAATTCTATGAAATTATTTCGTATTTTTTTTAATGTTGAGAGCACTAAATCCATTTGAGAATATCACAGCGAGATGAAACCACGATTGCTGGATCCACTAGACTATCCCATTTAATATGCTCTCTCCCAGGCTGGGCTCAGATGAAGAGGAAATCGATTATTTGTCTGGAAAGGCCAGAAAATGTGACACATCACTCTCTATGCAAATGTGGGTGTGTGAAACCTGACACTTCAAGTCATCTCCGCTGACAGAGTGGTAGCAGAGAGCAGACAGATGGGGCTTTCTGGCACTATCAGGCACTGGACCCTGCAACGTTCACAGAGCACTCTGTACACAAAGATATCAGTCGGAACCAGCCCAGAAACACTCAATATCCCCTAAACAGGGGACTTCACATCTAAGAGGGTTACATTGTATTGTATAAATAATAATTGAATCATGTCAGTCTGTGAACTCACCCGCTGTCCTGTCTGATGGTAGTTGTATGTCCTGGGGTCTCCTTTTCCTGGGCTGGTGGCTCCTCTGCCTGTTCCTCTTTCTGTCTTACTGGGGTAGCTGCCTCTGCCGGACCCAGTGGGGTAGGGATCTCTGCCGGACCCAGTAGGGTAGGGGTCTCTGCCGGACCCAGTGGGGTAGGGATCTCTGCCGGACCCAGTGGGGTAGGGGTCTCTGCCGGACCCAGTGGGGTAGGGGTCTCTGCCGGACCCAGTAGGGTAGGGATCTCTGCCGGACCCAGTGGGGTAAGGGTCTCCGCCGGACCCAGTGGGGTAAGGGTCTCTGCCGGACCCAGTGGGGTAGGGGTCTCTGCCGGACCCAGTGGGGTAAGGGTCTCTGCCGGACCCAGTGGGGTAAGGGTCTCTGCCGGACCCAGTGGGGTAGGGGTCTCTGCCGGACCCAGTGGGGTAGGGGTCTCTGCCGGACCCAGTGGGGTAAGGGTCTCTGCCGGACCCAGTGGGGTAAGGGTCTCTGCCGGACCCAGTGGGGTAGGGGTCTCTGCCGGACCCAGTGGGGTAGGGGTCTCTGCCGGACCCAGTGGGGTAGGGGTCTCTGCCGGACCCAGTGGGGTAAGGGTCTCTGCCGGACCCAGTGGGGTAGGGGTCTCTGCCGGACCCAGTGGGGTAAGGGTCTCTGCTGGACCCAGTAGGGTAAGGATCTCTTCAGAGGGTGTATGGAACTCTGGCACAGGAGACACCAGAGGCTCCAGAGGCTGGAAGCTTCTGTAGAGAGGCAGAGGGTTTGGAATGAGAGAGAGGTACATGTACATTGAAGTTGTTAGCTAAGACATATACACGGAGTGACAGGCGACAAATGCTCTGTCCGCGAGTGTGTGTGTGCGTGTGTGTGTGTATATGTGTGTGTGTGTGTGCATGTGTGTGTGTGTGTGTGTATGTGTGTGTGTGTGTGTATGTGTGTGTATGTGTATTTGTGTGTGTGTGTATGTGTGTGTGTGTGTGTATGTGTGTGTGTGTGTGTGTGTGTGTGTGTGTGTGTGTGTGTGTGTGTGTGTGTGTGTGTGTATGTGTGTGTATGTGTGTGTGTGTATGTGTGTGTATGTGTGTGTGTGTGTATGTGTGTGTATGTGTGTGTGTATATTTGTGTGTGTGTGTGTATGTGTGTGTGTGTGTGTGTGTGTGTGTATGTGTTGTTGTTGTTCTCCCCTGTTAAACAGCACCAGCTGTGTTCCCCAGCGGAGAATAGCCTCATTCTCTTCCTAAAGGACAGTGGTGATGTCACTGATGTCATCTCGTTAGATATTAAAGTTCTACAGTTCTCTCCATTGACCTCTATCATAATTCAACCACAGAGGCATCATCCCAAATGGCACCCTATTCCCTATATAGTGCGCTTTGGGATACAGGCAGAGTCGGACAACACCCAGACATTCATGCTATGTTGTTTACTTCCTCATTCAAATTCATTTTAGTCTCACAAATGGCACCCTACACACTATCTAGCGCACTACTTTTGACCAGAGTCCTGTGGGTCCCTGTTTCCTATATAGTGCACTACTGTTGACAAGTGCCTGTTGAAAGTAGTGCACTATATAGGGAATAGGGTGCCATTTCAGACCCAGTAAAGCCCTACAAAGTCATGCTCTGTGTTCACTTCCTCATTCGTGTTCACACTACTCCTTTTGGTAATAACACCCATAACAACGTGTCAATTCGTTTAAATATTTTAATATAAAAATCACCGGCAGAGGCAATGAATATCAAATGAATGTTCATAAAATGGAAATAAACATCACAGCGGTTGATTTACAGAGTAACACTGTCACAGCTAATGTACGTATCACTTGTTCTCTGTATCACAGGCAGCTAGCAATAGATCACGTTCTGAATTCTCCACACGTGGTTACCGACAATAGAAACACACAGTGACAATTTAATGTTCTGTTAATCCTCTACATCCTGTTGGCTGTGTTCTTCCTCTGTGGAGGGTCACAGATGTCATGTAAAACGAGGAGAGAAATAGACAGGCATGTTGACGCATTATCTGGTGGGATTGTAGAAGACGTGATTCGTCGGGATGACCTTTCCTGTATCCAATCCCACACAGCGAGGTTCTACATGGCATTACCGTAACCAGAGGTATTCTCATACTCCTCTCACCATAGTTATAAATCCATAGTGTAGGGTGGGAGTTTCTGTAGTGTGTAATGCAACTGAATGATCATTGCGATACAGTATGCAAGAGTGGATGTTTTACCATCAACTGTATTCTAGTCGTATATTGTAAAGACGCGCTTGTTTTGTCCTGTCTGACTCCATGATAATACTCCTATTTAAAAATAAAAGACATGGCGGATAATAACACCACAGTGATTGTGTGATGCATCGTTAGTTTTGTCGTGGTCATAACACATGAACAGGCTTGGTGTTGTCCTTTCTGATTCCACAACCCAGAAACCATATTTCTAAATAAACCATTCATTCTATAGAGGGCTTAAAAGAGAGTTATGTATCTCCCTGACAGCGTGAAATCTCCATGACGGCACGATATCTCCCTGACGGCGCGGTATCTCCCCCTAATGGTGCGGTATCTCCCTGACGGAGCGGTATCTCCCCCTAATGGTGCGGTATCTCCCCCTAATGGTGCGGTATCTCCCTGACGGAGCGGTATCTCCCCCTAACGGTGCGGTATCTCCCCCTAATGGTGCGGTATCTCCCTGACGGAGCGGTATCTCCCCCTAACGGTGCGGTATCTCCCCTGACGGCGCGGTATCTCCCCCTAATGGTGCGGTATCTCCCTGATGGTGTTGTATCTCCCCCTAATGGTGCGGTATCTCCCTGACGGAGCGGTATCTCCCCCTAATGGTGCGGTATCTCCCCTGACGGAGCGGTATCTCCCCCTAACGGTGCAGTATCTCCCTGACGGCGCGGTATCGCCCCCTAATGGTGCGGTATCTCCCTAATGGTGCTGTATCTCCCCCTAATGGTGCGGTATCTCCCCCTAATGGTGCGGTATCTCCCTAATGGTGCTGTATCTCCCCCTAATGGTGCGGTATCTCCCCCTAATGGTGCGGTATCTCCCTAATGGTGCGGTATCTCCCTGATGGTGCGGTATCTCCCTGATGGTGCTGTATCGCCCCCTAATGGTGCGGTATCTCCCTAATGGTGCGGTATCTCCCTGACGGCGCGGTATCGCCCCCTAATGGTGCGGTATCTCCCTAATGGTGCGGTATCTCCCTGATGGTGCGGTATCTCCCCCTAACGGTGCGGTATCTCCCTGACGGCGCGGTATCTCCCCCTAATGGTGCGGTATCTCCCTGATGGTGTTGTATCTCCCCCTAACGGTGCGGTATCTCCCTGACGGCGCGGTATCTCCCCCTAATGGTGCGGTATCTCCCTGACGGCGCGGTATCTCCCCCTAACGGTGCGGTATCTCCCTGATGGTGTTGTATCTCCCCCTAACGGTGCGGTATCTCCCTGACGGCGTGGTATCTCCCCCTAATGGTGCGGTATCTCCCTGATGGTGCTGTATCTCCCCCTAATGGTGCGGTATTTCCCTGATGGCACGGTATCGCCCCCTAACGGCACGGTATCTCCCTGACAGCACGGTATCTCTCTGATGGCGTGGTATCTCCCCTTAACGGTGCAGTATTTCCCTGATGGCACGGTATCGCCCCCTAACGGCACGGTATCTCCCTGACGGCACGGTATCTCTCTGATGGCGTGGTATCTCCCCCTAACGGTGCAGTATTTCCCTGATGGCACGGTATCTCCCCCTAATGGTGCGGTATCTCCCTGACGGAGCGGTATCTCCCCCTAACGGTGCGGTATCTCCCTGACGGAGCGGTATCTCCCCCTAACGGTGCGGTATCTCCCTGACGGAGCGGTATCTCCCCCTAATGGTGCGGTATCTCCCTGACGGAGCGGTATCTCCCCCTAACGGTGCAGTATCTCCCTGATGGCACGGTATCGCCCCCTAAAGGCACGGTATCTCCCTGACGGCACGGTATCGCCCCCTAAAGGCACGGTATCTCCCTGATGGCACGGTATCGCCCCCTAAAGGCACGGTATCTCCCTGACGGCACGGTATCGCCCCCTAAAGGCACGGTATCTCCCTGATGGCACGGTATCGCCCCCTAAAGGCACGGTATCTCCCTGATGGCACGGTATCGCCCCCTAAAGGCACGGTATCTCCCTGATGGCACGGTATCGCCCCCTAAAGGCACGGTATCTCCCTGATGGCACGGTATCGCCCCCTAAAGGCACGGTATCTCCCTGATGGCACGGTATCGCCCCCTAAAGGCACGGTATCTCCCTGATGGCGCGGTATCTCCATGACAGTGTGATATCTCCATGAAGACATGATATCTCCCTGATGCCGCGGTATCTCCCTGGCGGTGAGGTATCTCCCCCTAATGGTGCGGTATCTCCCTGACGGTGCGGTATCTCCCTGATGGTGCGGTATCTCCCCCTAATGTCGCGGTATCTCCCTGACGGCGCCGTATTTCCCCTTAATGGTGCGGTATCTCCCTGGCGGTGCGGTATCTCCCCCTTATGGCGAGGTATCTCCGTGACGATGCGGTATCTCTCTGATGGCGCGGTATCTCACTGACAGCGTGATATCTCCATGATGGCATGATATCTCCTTGACGGCGCGATATCTCCCTGACGGTGCGGTATCTCTCCCTAATGGCACGGTATCTCCCTGACGATGCGGTATCTCCCCTTGACGGCGCGGTATCTCCCCCTGGCGGCGCGATACCTCCCTGACGGCGCGGTATCTCCCTGACGGCGCGGTATCTCCCTGACAGCGCGGAATCTCCCCCTAATAGCGCGGTATCTCCCTGACGGTGCGGTATCTCCACCTAATGGCGCAGTATCTCCCTGACGGCGCCATATCTCTCTGACGGCACGGTATCTCCCAGACAGCGTGATATCTCCATGAAGACATGATATCTCCCTGACGCCGCGGTATCGCCCTGACGCCACGGTATCTCCTCTTAACGGCGCGCTCTCTCTCTGATGGCGCGGTATCTCCCCCTAAAGGCGCGGTATCTCCCTGACGGTGCGGTATCTCCCTGATGGTGCGGTATCTCCCCCTAATGTCGCGGTATCTCCCTGACGGTGCCGTATTTCCCCCTAATAGTGCGGTATCTCCCTGGCGGTGCGGTATCTCCCCCTAACGGAGCTGTATCTCCCTGACGGCACGGTATCTCCCCCTTATGGCGAGGTATCTCCGTGACGATGCGGTATCTCTCTGATGGCGCGGTATCTCACTGACAGCGTGATATCTCCATGATGGCATGATATCTCCTTGACGGCGCGATATCTCCCTGACGGTGTGGTATCTCTCCCTAATGGCGCGGTATCTCCCTGACGATGCGGTATCTCCCCTTGACGGCGCGGTATCTCCCCCTGGCGGCGCGATACCTCCCTGACGGCGCGGTATCTCCCCTTGACGGCGCGGTATCTCCCCCTGGCGGCGCGATACCTCCCTGACGGCGCGGTATCTCCCCTTGGCGGCGCGATACCTCCCTGACGGCGCGGTATCTCCCTGACGGCGCGGTATCTCCCTGACGGCGCGGAATCTCCCCCTAATAGCGCGGTATCTCCCTGATGGTGCGGTATCTCCCCCTAATGGCGCAGTATCTTCCTGACGGCGCCATATCTCTCTGACGGCACGGTATCTCCCAGACAGCGTGATATCTCCATGAAGACATGATATCTCCCTGACGCCGCGGTATCGCCCTGACGCCACGGTATCTCCTCTTAACGGCGCGCTCTCTCTCTGATGGCGCGGTATCTCCCCCTAAAGGCGCGGTATCTCACTGACGGCGCGGAATCTCCCCCTAATGGTGCGGTATCTCCCTGACGGCACGTATCTCCCCCTAACAGCGCGGTATCTCCCTGACGGCGCGGTATCTCCCTGACGGCGTGGTATCTCTCTGACGGCGTGGTATCTTCCAGACAGCGTGATATCTCCATGAAGACATGATATCTCCCTGACGGCGTGGTATCTCCCTGATGCCGCGGTATCGCCCTGACACCACGGTATCTCCTCTTAACGGCGCGCTCTCTCTCTAATGGCGCGGTATCTCCCCCTAAAGGCGTGGTATCTCACTGACGGCGCGGTATCTCCCCGTAACAGTGCGGTATCTCCCTGACGGCGCAATTTCTCCCTGACTGCACGGTATCTCCCACTAACGCCGCGGTATCTCCCTGACGGCACGATAACTCTCTGACGGTGCAGTATCTCCCTGACGCCGTGATATCTCCATGATGGCATGATATCTCCCTGACGCTGTGGTATCGCCCTGACAGTGCGGTATCTCCCCCTAACGGTACGGTATCTCTCTGATGCTGCAGTATCTCCCTGACGCGTTGTATCTCCTCTTAACAGCATGGTTTCTCTCTGATGGTGCAGTATCTCCTCCTAACGGCGCTGTATCTCCCTGACGGCACGATATCTCTCTGACGGCGCAGTATCTCCCTGAGGCCTTGATATCTCCATGACGGCATGATATTATAACCGCGATTGATAATAGACAGTACTGTGCAGCCGTCTTCATCGACCTGGCCAAGGCTTTCGACTCTGTCAACCACCGCATTCTTATTGGCAGACTAAATAGCCTTGGTTTCTCAAATGACTGCCTCGCCTGGTTCACCAACTACTTCTCAGATAGAGTTCAGTGTGTCAAATCAGAGGGCCTGTTGTCTGGACCTATGGCAGTCTCTATGGGGGTGCCACAGGGTTCAATTCTTGGGCCAACACTTTTCTCCGTGTATATCAATGATGTCGCTCTTGCTGCTGGTGACTCTCAGATCCACCTCTACGCAGACGACACCATTTTGTATACATCTGGCCCTTCATTGGACACTGTGTTAACAAACCTCCAAACGAGCTTCAATGCCATACAACAATCCTTCAGTAGCCTTCAACTGCTCTTAAACACTAGTAAAACTAAATGCATGCTTTTCAATCGAACGCTGCTAGCACCCGCCCACCCGACTAGAATCACCACTCTCGACGGGTCTGACCTAGAGTATGTGGACAACTACAAATATCTAGGTGTCTGGTTAGACTGTAAACTGAACTTCCAGACTCACATAAAGAATCTCCAATCCAAAGTTAAATCTAGAATCGGCTTCCTATTTCGCAACAAAGCCTCCTTCACTCATGCTGCCAAACATGCCCTCGTAAAACTGACTATCCTACCGATCCTTGACTTCGGCGATGTCATTTACAAAATAGCCTCCAACACTCTACTCAGCAAATTGGATGTAGTCTATCACAGTGCCATCCGTTTTGTCTCCAAAACCCCATACACTACCCACCACTGTGACCTGTACGCTCTTGTTGGCTGGTCCTCACTACATGTTCGTCTTCAAACCCACTGGCTCCAGGCCATCTATAAATCACTGCTAGGCAAATCCCCGCCTTATCTTAGCTCATTGGTCACCATAGCAGCACCCACCCGTAGTCTGCGCTCCAGCAGGTATATCTCACTGGTCATTCCCAAAGCCAACACCTCCTTTGGCCGCCATTCCTTCCAGTTCTCTGCTGCCAATGACTGGAACGAATTGCAAAAATCTCTGAAGCTGGAGACTCTTATCTCCCTCAATAACTTTAAGCATCAGTTGTCAGAACACCTTACCGATCACTGCACCTGTACACAGCCCATCTGAAATTAGCCCACCCAACTACCTCATCCCTATATTGTTATTTATTTTGCTCTTTTGCACCCCAGTATCTCTATTTGCACATAATCTCTTGCACATCTAGCATTCCAGTGTTAATACTATTGTAATTATTCTGCACTATAGCCTATTTATTGCCTTACCTCCATAACTTGCTACATTTGCACACACTGTATATATATTTTCTGTTGTATTTCTGACTTTATGTTTTTTTTACCCCATATGTAACTCTGTGTTGTTTTTATTGCACTACTTTGCTTTATCTTGGCCAGGTCGCAGTTGTAAATGAGAACCTGTTCTCAACTGGCTTACCTGGTTAAATAAAGGTTAAATAAAAAAATAAAATAAAATAAAATATCTCCCTGATGCTGCGGTTTCGCCCTGATGGTGTGGTATCTCACCCTAACGGCACGGTATCTCTCTGACACTGCGGTATCTCCCTGACAGCGTGATATCTCCATGACGGCATGATATCTCCCTGACGCTGCGGTATCGCCCTGACGCGCCGTATCTCCTCTTAACGGCGTGGTTTCTCTCTGATGGTGCGGTATCTCCTTCTAACGGCGCTGTATCTCCCTGACGGCACGGTATCTCCCCCTAACAGCGCGGTATCTCCCTGACGGCGTAATTTCTCCCTGAGTCTGCGGTATTTCCCTTAAGGCACGGTATCTCCCTGACAGTGACGTCCATGACTGCGCGGTATCTCCTTGACGGCATAGAGTCTCCCTGACGGCGTGATATCGCCCTGAAGGCACGGTATCTCCCTGTCGGCGCGGTGTCTCCCTGACGGTGCAGTATCTCACCCTAACTGCGCGGTATCTCCCTGACGGCGTGATATCTTCCTGACGGCGCGGTAATTCCCTTCCGGCGCTGTATCTCCCTGACGGCGTAGTATCTCCCTGACAGCGTGATATCTCCATGACGGCATGATATCTCCCTGAAAACGCGGTATCGCCCTGACGGCGCGGTATCGCCTCTTAACGTTGCGCTATCTCTCTGATGGCGCGGTATCTCCCCCTAACGGCGCGGTATCTCCCTGACGGCGCAGTATCTCCCCCTAATAGCGCGGGATTCTCCCTGACGGTGCGTTATCTCCCCCTAACTGCGCGGTATCTCTCTGATGGCATGATATCACCCTGAAGCCGCGGTATCGCCCTGACGGTGCGGTATCGCCTCTTAACGTTGCGCTATCTCTCTGATGGCGCGGTATCTCTCCCTAACGGTGCGGTATCTCACTGACGGTGCAGTATCTCCCCCTAACAGTGCGGTATCTCCCTGACGGCGTAATTTCTCCCTGATGGCGCGGTATCTCCCCCTAACAGTGCAGTATCTCCCTGACTGCGCAATTTCTCCCTGACGGCGCGGTATCTCCCTGACGGCACAGTATCTCCCTGACAGTGACGTCCATGATGGCGTAGTATCTCCCTGACTGCGTGCTATCGCCCTGATGCCGCGGTATTGCCCTGATGGTGCGGTATCTCCCCCTGACGGCGCGGTATTTTTATTTTATTTTATTTATTTCACCTTTATTTAACCAGGTAAGCCAGTTAAGAACAAGTTCTCATTTACAATTGCGACCTGGCCAAGATAAAGCAAAGCAGTGCGATAAAAACAACACAGAGTTACATATGGGGTAAAAAACATAAAGTCAAAAATACAACAGAAAATATATATACAGTGTGTGCAAATGTAGCAAGTTATGGAGGTAAGGCAATAAATAGGCTATAGTGCAAAATAATTACAATAGTATTAACACTGGAATGCTAGATGTGCAAGAGATTATGTGCAAATAGAGATACTGGGGTGCAAAATAGCAAAATAAATAACAATATAGGGATGAGGTAGTTGGGTGGGCTAATTTCAGATGGGCTGTGTACAGGTGCAGTGATCGGTAAGGTGCTCTGACAACTGATGCTTAAAGTTAGTGAGGGAGATAAGAGTCTCCAGCTTCAGAGATTTTTGCAATTCGTTCCAGTCATTGGCAGCAGAGAACTGGAAGGAATGGCGGCCAAAGGAGGTGTTGGCTTTGGGAATGACCAGTGAGATATACCTGCTGGAGCGCAGACTACGGGTGGGTGCTGCTATGGTGACCAATGAGCTAAGATAAGGCGGGGATTTGCCTAGCAGTGATTTATAGATGGCCTGGAGCCAGTGGGTTTGACGATGAACATGTAGTGAGGACCAGCCAACAAGAGCGTACAGGTCACAGTGGTGGGTAGCGTATGGGGCTTTGGAGACAAAACGGATGGCACTGTGATAGACTACATCCAATTTGCTGAGTAGAGTGTTGGAGGCTATTTTGTAAATGACATCGCCGAAGTCAAGGATCGGTAGGATAGTCAGTTTTACGAGGGCATGTTTGGCAGCATGAGTGAAGGAGGCTTTGTTGCGAAATAGGAAGCCGATTCTAGATTTAACTTTGGATTGGAGATTCTTTATGTGAGTCTGGAAGGAGAGTTTACAGTCTAACCAGACACCTAGGTATTTGTAGTTGTCCACATACTCTAGGTCAGACCCGTCAAGAGTGGTGATTCTAGTCGGGTGGGCGGGTGCCAGCAGCGTTCGATTGAAAAGCATGCATTTAGTTTTACTAGTGTTTAAGAGCAGTTGGAGGCTACTGAAGGAGTGTTGTATGGCATTGAAGCTCGTTTGGAGGTTTGTTAACACAGTGTCCAATGAAGGGCCAGATGTATACAAAATGGTGTCGTCTGCGTAGAGGTGGATCTGAGAGTCACCAGCAGCAAGAGCGACATCATTGATATACACGGAGAAAAGTGTCGGCCCAAGAATTGAACCCTGTGGCACCCCCATAGAGACTGCCATAGGTCCAGACAACAGGCCCTCCGATTTGACACACTGAACTCTATCTGAGAAGTAGTTGGTGAACCAGGCGAGGCAGTCATTTGAGAAACCAAGGTATCTCCCTGACGGCGCGGTATCTCCCCCTAATGGAGTGGTATCTCCCTGACAGTGCGGTATCTCCCCCTAACGGCGCGATATCTCCCTGACAGCGTGATATCTCCATGACGGCATGATATCTCCCTGACGCTGCGGTATCACACTGACGCCTCCGAATCTCCTCTTAATGGCGCGGTTTCTCTCTGATGGCGCGGTATCTCCCCCTAACAGCGCGGTATCTCCCTTACAGTGACGTCCATGACGGCATAGTATCTGCCTGACGGCGTGCTATCGCCCTGATTCCGCAGTATCGCCCTGACGGCGCGGTATCACCCCCTGACGGCGCGGTATCTCCCCCTAACAGAGCGGTATCTCCCTGACGGTGCGGTATCTCCCCCTAATGGCGCGGTATCTCCCTGACGGTGTGGTATCTCCCCCTAACGGCGCGATATCTCCCTGAAGGCGTGATATCTCCCTGACGGCGCGGTACCTCCCCCTATCGGCGTGGTATCGCCCTGGCGGCGTGGTATCTCCCCCTAACGGTGCGGTATCTCCCTGACGATGCGGTATCTCCCTGATGGCGCGATATCTTCTTGACGCCGTGGTATCTCCCTAACGGCGGGATATCTCCCTGATGCATGATATCTCCCTGACGGCGTGATAACTCCCTGATGGCGTGATATCTCACTGACGCCGTGATATCTCCCTGACGGTGTGATATCTCCCTGATTGCATGATATCTCCCTGACGGCGTGGTATAACAACAGAAAACAATGCAGTAAACAAAAACAATCCCTAGACAACACGCATGTACGCACACACACACACACAGTCTGTGTACAGTGCAGAGTGCAGTACCTGGGTTCTGTAGTTTTCTCAGAGGACTCCGCTGTGTTCTGTTGGTCGGACTGCGAGAGGGAGGCTGCATGGTATCTGAGCGCAGACAACCAGTCTATCTCTGGCTCTGTCTGTTCTGTGGTAGGACCAGTAACTGACATCTCTTTCTGTTCTGTGGTAGGACCAGTAACTGACATCTCTGTCTGTTCTGTGGTTGGACCAGTAACTGACATCTCTGTCTGTGATTCTGTGGTAGGACCAGTAACTGACATCTCTGTCTGTGGTTCTGTGGTAGAACCAGTAACTGACATCTCTTTCTGTTCTGTGGTAGGACCAGTAACTGACATCTCTGTCTGTTCTGTGGTTGGACCAGTAACTGACATCTCTGTCTGTGGTTCTGTGGTAGAACCAGTAACTGACATCTCCGTCTGTTCTGTGGTACGGCCAGTAATTGACATCTCTGTTTGTGGTTCTGTGGTAGGACCAGTAACTGACATCTCGGTCTTTTCTGTGGTAGAACCAGTAACTGACATCTCCGTCTGTTCTGTGGTACGGCCAGTAATTGACATCTCTGTTTGTGGTTCTGTGGTAGGACCAGTAACTGATATCGCTGTCTGTTCTGTGGTAGGACCAGTCTGTTCTGTGGTAGGACCAGTAACTGACATATCTGTCTGTTCTGTAGTAGGACCAGTATGTTCTGTGGTAGGACCAGTCTGTTTTGTGGCAGGACCAGTCTGTTCTGTGGTAGGACCAGTAACTGACATCTCTGTCTGTTCTGTGGTAGGACCAGTCTGTTCTGTGGTAGGACCAGTCTGTTCTGTTGTAGGATCAGTATGTTCTGTAGTAGGACCAGTATGTTCTGTGGTAGGACCAGTATGTTCTGTAGTAGGACCAGTATGTTCTGTGGTAGGACCAGTATGTTCTGTGGTAGGACCAGTCTGTTCTGTGGTAGGACCAGTCTGTTCTGTGGTAGGACTAGTCTGTTCTGTGGTAGGACCAGTCTGTTCTGTGGTAGGACCAGTCTGTTCTGTGGTAGGACCAGTCTGTTCTGTGGTAGGACCAGTCTGTTCTGTTAAGAGCTTGTGTTTTTCCTCCTTCTCTTTCTTCTGCTTTTGTTTCCTCTCTTCCTGTTTCCTCTCTTCCTGGTACCTCTCTTCCTGTTTCCTCTCTTCCTGTTTCCTCTCTTCCTGTTTCCTCTCTTCTATCCTTTTTGCTAATGCTCTAGTCCTCTTCTCGTCCTTCCTGTTCAAGGCCTCAGTATCCTCCTCTGTGGCTTCTCTCTCTGAGACAGCTAGTTGTGCTGCTGTGGGGCTTTCTGTGGCTGTGGTTGTTGTTGTTGTTGTTGTTGCTGTGCTGGAGGCCTTCTGGACCACATGAGGCTCAGGATCAGGATCGACATTGAGCCCAGGACTTTCTTGAGTTCCACTAATGTTGCTGGTTTCGACCGTGTCATGAGCTGAACATGGCTCCACTGCCTTCCATTCTGTATCCTGTACAGAGGCTTTGATCTTGACCTGAACAGGGTGAGTGTCAGCCATTATCACAGGAGTGTCCGTGACCTGGTCTGGGGTCAGTTTGACAGGGACAGTTTCTCTGGCCTGGTGGTCTGAGCTGACTCTGCCCTGTGAACATGACGTCGATGAGACGGGACATTCCAGCGGTGGGGTTTCATCTGGGTGTGAATCCGTTCCAACAGGGGCTGCAGTGTTCTCTGTGGCCTCTGTTTTGCTGTGTTGATCTTGAAGAGCTGATGTTAAAACGTCAGTTCTCTGACCCTTAACCCCCACACTCTCCTCATCCGTCACCGACAGACCCTTTGACTCGAGCTCTGAACTGTCTGAATCAGACGGGATGTTGACTTCTCCTGGACCAGTGCATTTGTTTTTATCTGTCTCCAGTCTTTTTTCACTATCATAAGGGACTTTTATTACAGTCCCTGTGTTGTTGTCTCTCTCAACATCCCCACTACCCCAGTCTAAAAAGAAACGATTGTGACTATGAGAAGGCATCTTGACTCCTTCATGACCAAGGTTCACACTGTGAAAAGGTATACTGACTCCATAGCCCCCTACAGTAGAAGTAATCTTCCCCTCTCTCTCCCTTATGTATGGACCTCTCTCTCCATGGATGACATCATAGTTGCAGTCACCTGACTCGCTGTTCTCTTCCTGACCACCCAGGGTCCTCTCTGCTCCCTGTGTTACCCCCGGCAACAATGTTGAGGCTGTGAGGGACTCAGTGCGCTTGTTGTTGTCTGAGTCTCCTCCTCCATCACTTCTAACTAAACGACCACATGATAGGTCCTCTGAGGCGGTACTGGATCCTGTCTTCTCCTGCTGCTCTTCTTGTTCCTGTTGCCGAGCAAAACGTTTCAGAAGAATCTCTGCTTCTGATTGGCTGAGAGCTGCATTTTCAGTCGAATCGGGTACAAAGGGGTCTCTAGTCTCTGCGCAGGGCTCCAGTGTCTTCACTGTTGCTGGCACCGGCAGCGTGGGGTAGAGACTTTGTTCTAACACAGAGGGAGAGGACAAATAGTCTCCACTGGAACAAAACCCATCCTTAGACGAGCCAAAAGGAGCCAGGCTGGGGCCAGATGAGGCCTTCTCCTCTCCTTCACCTGTTCTGACACTCTTCTCCTTTCTTCCTGTTTGCTCCACAGCCTTGACTGTTTCTGCACTCCCTGCGTTGTCTCTCTCCACATCACCACCATGCCGGTCTAAAAAGAAACGATTATGTGAAGGCATATTGGCTCCAATGTCTGTTAAACCACTCTTCTCATCTCTCTCCTCGTGGAGAGCCACTATTTGTGATTCTTTCAGTGTCAGTGTCTGTGTCTGCTGCTGTTCCAAATGCTGATATCCGGTCTCTCTGATTTCCTGTCCTGCTTTCCTATCAGTCCCATTACTCTGCTGTTGTGTCTGATTCCATTTTCCTTTCTGCTTGTCATCCTCCTCCATTTCCTGTCGTTTGTCCACTCTTTGTTTTTCTTCCTGACTTTTTTCCTCTTGAGAGAGATTCCTCTCTGTTTCCTTCTCTGTTTCCTTCTCTGTTTCCTTCTCTGTTTCCTTCTCTGTTTCCTTCTCTGTTTCCTTCTCCTCATGTTGTGTCCTCTCTTCCTTCCTTTTCACTGTCCTCTTCTTTTCTTCCTGTTTGTCCTCTGTGTTTACATCGAGAGGCTGGCTGCTGATTGGCTGCTCAGCACTGAGTGGTGGGCTGACATTGATGATGTCATCTTTAATGGACGAACCCACACTGATGACCTCATCATTAATGGATGCAGCGCTACTGAATAGATTAACCCTGAGAGGCTCTTCTATCTTGGCCTCAGGTCCAAAGTGAAATACATGTAGAGAAATGGTGTTATCAGATCCAGCTGTTGATACTGTGGCCTGAGGCTGAGATGGTGATTTAAAGATGGGGACTTTTTCTGGAAGCTTCTCACTAACCTCCTCTTTAACCTTTTCAGCCAGCGATCCTTTGTCACCACTGCTGCCAGTCTCATGCGCTTCCTCTTCCTCCCTGTGTCTCAGATAATCTCTGTACTCTGAATCCAGTATTACAGATGCTGCCTGTGTCACTTCCTCTATCACATGATCAGGGAGTGGTGTCATTTCCCCTGTCACGTGATCAGGAAGTGTGATGCAGTCATAATGACTGCCGCCATGACAGTCCCCGGGTCCAGGAAGTAAAATGTCACAGTCACTGATGAAGTCATAGTGACTCAGCATGGGACCTGGGTGCTTCAGTATCACTATTGGCTCAACACTATCGGATTGATCCCTCAGTGTAGGAGAGCACAGGTCAAAGACTGTTACCTCTGGAATACTGGCCCCCGTCACTGTCTTAACTTCAGCCTCAGCTCCAGCCGCTGCCGTTGCCTCAACTTCAGCCTTAGCCAAATCCAAAGAAGGGAAGTCTGTTCTCTGAGGCCCCTCTCTACCCTTCATAGGATCTGAAGGGGATTGGTTAGGGACAGTCATCTCTGGAACACGAAGCCCAGTCTCTACCGCAACTTCGGCCCCAGCCCCAGCCTCAATTCTGGCCCCAGCCCCAGCCTCAATTCTGTCCCCAGCTCCAGTCTCAGCCATAGCGTTAGCCACAGAGGGAGGGGCTCTAGAACACCGTGGAGTCTGTGGAGGCCTCTCTCTGTCCTCCATAAGATCTGTGACAGGAAGGTCATGGTGAATTGATTGGTCTAATTGGCTTGTGGGCTGATCAGCCTGAATGGTGGGCTGGTCCTCATCCGGCTTTGTCTGCAGCGCCGTAGTGACTACTGTGGTGGTGGTGGTCAAGGTCACATCTCCAGGGGAGTTTGATCTTGATCCACCGTCTGGCTGGGTAGAGAGGGAACCTACACTGGGCACTGCACACAGGCACTGGGCACTGCACACAGGTCCAGCACAGGTGGACGCATCCTCAAAGAAAAACTGGAAAACGGACTCACTGGATGTGGTGGTGAGGTACTTCTGAGCAGGGGATGGTGTGAGGGACGAAGAAGAAGAAGGAGGAGGAGGAAGTTTGATATCCACCTGTTTCGAGTCTGGGACTGGGTCTGGGTCGAGGGCAGGTTCAACTGGAGCAGAGTCCTGACGGCTGTTATTATTGTCTTCAGCTACTAATCCTCCACAATCTCCCCGAACCCCTGTCCTAACTAAAATTTTTCCTCTATCCTGTCCATACTTATCTTCTCCAACTTCCTTTCCTTCATCTTTCTTTCCTCCCTCCTTCTCTCCTCCCTCCTTCTCTCCTTCCTCTGACCCCTTCCCAGCCTCTTTAACATCTCTTGCTGCCAGGGACTTCTGCTGAGGCTCCCCCTGGAGGTCAAGGGGGTTCAGTGTTGGAAGAGCATCCCCAGCTAGAGCTGCTTGTGGTGGGCTTACGGCTGGTGGTGGTGGTGGGGTCTCTGGCTTCCTGGAGCTGAGGAAGTCATGGGAGGTGAAGCTGGCTTCAGTCACTGGGTGGCGAAGGTTCTCGTGCACCTTCAGCGGAGGCAGGGAGGCACGGTCCAGTCCAGCAGCTGGTTGGGAGACAGAGACATCACGGAGGCCCGTTGAGGAGCTGTCATCTGCTTTCACCGCGTCGTTGAAAAATAGTTTCCTGCCGCCCCCTACATTGTCTCTCAGAGCTAGCTGGAAAACCCCAACGCCAGCCATAGTGGGGCCTTCCACTACACCACTACCACTGCCTTGAGACTGAGGCTGAGTCTGAGGCTGAGGCTGAGGCTGAGACTGAGGCTGAGGCTGAGGCTGTGTTGACCTGAGGAGTGTAGCTTCACTCTCAGAAACCTTAGCCTCTGTTCTGGTTCCGGTGTGGTCGATATGGACCTGTTGATTGTAGCTCCCCAATGTGGCCGAGCTCTGCTGTAACTGAAAGACCAGCGGAGGCTGAGGTGAGAATAAAGAGAAGGCTTCGCCGGGATCCTCCGCTGTCTCTCTCCCCGTCTCTGTGTCTGTGGCTGAGATGGAGGCTTCTCTTAGTTCTCCTAGGACAGGTCCTACACTTCCTTGTTTCCGTTCTGGATCCTCCTTTCTCTCCCGCCTCTGTTTGAGACAAGCCCTCTCCTCCGTCTCTGTGCTTCCCTTTGTGTTGCTGCTGGAGCCCTGCGACTGTGGCTCAGAGTGGTCTTTAAGACCTAGGACAGGACCTGTGGGCACTCCTCCTCCTTTCTCCTCTAGTTCTGGACTCAGGCTCTGTTTGAAATGAGACGACACCTCTGTCTCTGTACCTCTGTTCTCTTCTGACTTAAGACTCTGTTTGAGACAATGTCCGTCGTCTGCTGACTCCTTGGTCTCTGTGCCTCTCTTTGTGTTGTCGCTGTCCCGGGACTCCTCGTGCTCAGCAGAGAGAAAGGGAGGGAGGAGAGATGAGAGGAGAGCTGAATCTCTGTTTTCTGGCTGCCGGAAGGGCTGAGAGATAGAGAGACTGCCTTGTTCTTGCTCACCGGAGGTGCTTAGCTGAGAGTGAAGGAGAGATGAGAGAGCTGAATCTCTGTTGTCCTGTTGCTGTATTGGTGGAGTGAGAGAGAGACAGACCTGATCAGCAGAGATGATGTTGCCGCTGCTGCCGGCGGATGTAGAAGAGGTAGAGGAGGGTATGATGAGCTCACCCCCCCAGCAGCACTGCGACGGTAGCAATGAGTCGAAAGGAACAGGAACGTCAGCGGTGGTAACGTCAGGGGGCGGGCACGTCTCACTCCCAGCTGATGACACCCTGCTAGCTGTGGACCCCCCCGCTGTCGGATGGCTCAATGAAACCTGCTCTCTGGCAGCAGCTATTCCTCCTTCTCCTCCTCCTCCTCCTCCTCCTCCTCCTCCTCTCCCTCCTACTCCTCCTCCTCCCCCTCCTCCTCTCCCTCCTCTCCCTCTTTTCTGTTCTCCCCCCTCCTTTCCTCCTCCTCCTCTTTCTCCCTCCTCTCCCTCCTCTCCCTCCTCTCCCCCGCTCTCTAATCCGGTGGCAGTAGCAGCGTCGTTGTCTTCCTGGCAGTGACGTCCTGTGATTACCCCGAGGGGAGAAGGAGAGGTATCAGTGACGTTGTGGTCTTCTGTCCGGTGTCCAGACTCCTTTTCTATCTGTCCCTTCTTCTCTCTCTCCGTGGCTGGAGAGAGTGTGTTCGTCCCTGGGGTGCCGCTGGCAAGCTTCCCCCCTCCCTCCACTCCCTTCTCTTCACTCTCCAGTGAGTTGTGAGGCACAGTGTTATTGCTGCAGTCCTGGTCAGACGCAGATCCAGCCCTTGTCTCTGTCTCTGTGTCCTTAACAGGGAGTGCAGGTGAGCCTTTTATCCCAGTGTAGATTAATGAGACCTGGGTGTGTCTGGACGTCGGGAGGAAGATGGCTGTTTCTCTGTGTCCCTCCGCTCCTGCAGAGCATTTCAACAGACTCTCCTGTATTCCCCCTAAACCTCTTCCTCTGTCTCCTAGTGCCACAGACTCTGTTTCTACCGCCGGAGTAGAAACTGTTGCTGCTCTGTCTCTCTCCAGCGAATCGAGCTGCCTGTTTTTCCCCTCTCCCTCACATTCTATCGTTTCTGGCATCGTGGGTGTTGTCATGGGCAACGCGTTGCCGACGGCAGTAGTGGCCACTACAGAAGGCTCTTCAAGGGCACTCTTCTCCCTCACCTCCTCCTCCCTCGCTTCCTCTCCTATACAGGCTCGGTTCTGAATCTCAGAGCGTGTGTTACTCTGGTCCAGTGAGCGTGTGTTACTCTGGTCCAGTGAGCGTGTGTTACTCTGGTCCAGTGAGCGTGTGTTATCTCCACACTTCACAGGGAATACATGTTCCGCTTGTGTTTTTATGTCTGATCTCTGATCAGAAACACGGGCAGAGATTGCGCTGCCATTACTACCCATATCAATAACTGTGGTCTGCGCTGATCTATTCCTGTCATTCTCATTAACCCCTCCTGTTGCGTTGCGGTTCAGGTCTGGGGTTTCAAGACCCTGAGTCAGAGAGAAGGGGCCACCTGTCTGGTGGTGGTCTGCAGAGTGCTGAGGCTCCTGGGGTCGGGTTGGGGCCAGACTGGGGGCAGGTGAACCAGCCTGGACGGTGAGATGATCCTTCTGCCCATTCTGAGAGCCTGGGGCTGGGGGGCTGGAGCTGGGTTGGGCCTGGGACTGGGGCATGGCCTGGGTAAGGGCCAGGCTGAGGGCAGGTGAACCAAGGGCCAGGCTGGTGGTAAGATGATCCCCACAGCCTGTGGATGAGGGGCTGGAGCTGGTCTGTCCCCTGGGGCTCAGCTGTTCCTGGTAACCTGAACTCTTGCCCTGTGGTTCTCTGTTTGTCCCTGTCTGGATGTCTGACTGTGACTGTGACTCTGACTCTGACTCTCGGTTTAACTGTGTCTCTGATTTTGGGTTTAACAGTGTCTCTAACTCTGGGTTTAACTGTGTCTCTGACTCTGGGTTTGACTGTGTCTCTGAATCTGGGTTTGACTGTGTCTCTGAATCTGGCTTTGACTGTGTCTGTGACTCTGACTCTGGCTTTGATTGTGTCTGTGTCTGTGACTCTGACTCAGGCTTTGCCTGTGTCTGTGACCCCGACTCTGGCTTTGACTCTGTCTGTGTCTGTGACTCTGACTCTGGCTTTGACTGTGTCTGTGACTCTGATTCTGGCTTTGGCTGTGCCTGTGTCTGTGACTCTGGCTTTGACTGTGTCTGTATCTGTGACTCTGACTCTGGCTTTGACTGTGTATGTGACTCTGACTCTGGCTTTGACTGTGTCTGTGACTGTGTCTCTGACGCTGGCTTTGACTGTGTCTGTGACTCTGACTCTGGCTTTGAATGTGTCTGTGACTGTGACTCTGGCATTGACTGTGTCTGTGACTCTGACTCTGGCTTTGACTGTGTCTGTGACTCTGACTCTGGCAATGACTGTGTCTGTGACTCTGACTCTGGCTTTGACTGTGTCTGTGTCTGTGACTCTGACTCTGGCTTTGACTGTGTCTGTATCTGTGACTCTGACTCTGGCTTTGACTTTGTCTGTGACTGTGACTGTGACTCTGGCTCTGTCTTTGACTGTGTCTGTGACTCTGACTCTGGCATTGACTGTGTCTGTGACTCTGGCTTTGACTGTGTCAGAGTCTGTGACTCTGAATCTGGCTTTGACTGTGTCTGTGACTCTGACTCTGGCTTTGACTGTGTCTGTGACTCTGACTCTGGCGTTGACTGTGTCTGTGACTCTGACTCTGGCTTTGACTGTGTCTGTGAATCTGACTCTGGCTTTGACTGTGTCTGTGACTCTGGCTTTGACTGTGTCTGTGACTCTGACTCTGGCTTTGACTGTGTCTGTGACTCTGACTCTGGCATTGACTGTGTCTGTGTCTGTGACTCTGGAATTGACTGTGTCTGTATCTGTGACTCTGACTCTGGCTTTGACTGTGTCTGTGGCTGTGACTCTGACTCTGGCTTTGACTGTGTCTGTAACTCTGACTCTGTCTTTGACTGTGTCTGTGACTGTGACTCTGGCTTTGACTGTGTCTGTGACTCTGACTCTGGCTTTGACTGTGTCTGTGACTGTGACTGTGACTCTGGCATTGACTGTGTCTGTGACTCTGACTCTGGCTTTGACTGTGTCTGTGACTCTGACTCTGGCTTTGACTGTGTCTGTGTCTGTGACTCTGACTCTGGCTTTGACTGTGTCTGTATCTGTGACTCTGACTCTGGCTTTGACTTTGTCTGTGACTGTGACTCTGACTCTGGCTTTGACTGTGTCTGTGACTCTGACTCTGGCTTTGACTGTGTCTGTGACTCTGGCTTTGACTGTGTCTGTATCTGTGACTCTGACTCTGGCTTTGACTGTGTCTGTGACTCTGACTCTGGCTTTGACTGTGTCTGTGACTCTGATTCTGGCTTTGGCTGTGTTTGTGACTCTGGCTTTGACTGTGTCTGTATCTGTGACTCTGACTCTGGCTTTGACTGTGTCTGTGACTCTGACTCTGGCTTTGACTGTGTCTGTGACTCTGACTCTGGCTTTGACAGTGTATGTGACTGTGACTCTGACTCTGGCTTTGACTGTGTCTGTAACTCTGACTCTGGCTTTGACTGTGTCTGTGACTCTGACTTTGACTCTGACTCTGGCTTTGACTGTGTCTGTGACTCTGACTCTGGCATTGACTGTGTCTGTGACTCTGACTCTGGCTTTGACTGTGTCTGTGACTCTGACTCTGGCTTTGACTGTGTCTGTGACTCTGACTTTGACGGTGTCTGTATCTGTGACTCTGACTCTGGCTTTGACTGTGTCTGTGTCTGTGACTCTGACTCTGGCTTTGACTGTGTCTGTATCTGTGACTCTGACTCTGGCTTTGACTTTGTCTGTGACTGTGACTCTGACTCTGGCTTTGACTGTGTCTGTGACTCTGACTCTGGCTTTGACTGTGTCTGTGACTCTGGCTTTGACTGTGTCTGTATCTGTGACTCTGACTCTGGCTTTGACTGTGTCTGTGACTCTGACTCTGGCTTTGACTGTGTCTGTGACTCTGATTCTGGCTTTGGCTGTGTTTGTGAATCTGGCTTTGACTGTGTCTGTATCTGTGACTCTGACTCTGGCTTTGACTGTGTCTGTGGCTGTGACTCTGACTCTGGCTTTGACTGTGTCTGTGACTCTGACTCTGGCTTTGACAGTGTATGTGACTGTGACTCTGACTCTGGCTTTGACTGTGTCTGTAACTCTGACTCTGGCTTTGACTGTGTCTGTGACTCTGACTCTGACTCTGACTCTGGCTTTGACTGTGTCTGTGACTCTGACTCTGGCATTGACTGTGTCTGTGACTCTGACTCTGGCTTTGACTGTGTCTGTGACTCTGACTCTGGCTTTGACTGTGTCTGTGACTCTGACTTTGACGGTGTCTGTATCTGTGACTCTGACTCTGGCTTTGACTTTGTCTGTGACTGTGATTCTGACTCTGGCTTTGACTGGGTCTGTGACTCTGACTCTGGCTTTGACTGTGTCTGTGACTCTGGCTTTGACTGTGTCGGTGTCTGTGACTCTGACTCTGGCTTTGACTTTGTCTGTGACTGTGACTCTGGCTTTGACTGTGTCTGTGACTCTGCCTCTGGCTTTGACTGTGTCTGTGACTCTGACTCTGGCATTGACTGTATCTGTGACTCTGACTCTGGCTTTGACTGTGTCTGTGTCTGTGACTCTGACTCTGGCTTTGACTGTGTCTGTGACTCTGACTCTGGCATTGACTGTGTCTGTGACTCTGACTCTGGCTTTGACTGTGTTTGTGACTCTGACTCTGGCTTTGACTGTGTCTGTGACTCTGACTCTGGCTTTGACTGTGTCTGTATCTGTGACTCTGACTCTGGCTTTGACTTTGTCTGTGACTGTGATTCTGACTCTGGCTTTGACTGTGTCTGTGACTCTGACTCTGGCTTTGACTGTGTCTGTGACTCTGGCTTTGACTGTGTCGGTGTCTGTGACTCTGACTCTGGCTTTGACTTTGTCTGTGACTGTGACTCTGGCTTTGACTGTGTCTTTGACTCTGACTCTGGCTTTGACTGTGTCTGTGACTCTGACTCTGGCATTGACTGTGTCTGTGACTCTGACTCTGGCTTTGACTGTGTCTGTGTCTGTGACTCTGACTCTGGCTTTGACTGTGTCTGTATCTGTGACTCTGACTCTGGCTTTGACTTTGTCTGTGACTGTGACTCTGGCTTTGACTGTGTCTGTGACTCTGACTCTGGCTTTGACTGTGTCTGTGACTCTGACTCTGGCATTGACTGTGTCTGTGACTCTGACTCTGGCTTTGACTGTGTCTGTGTCTGTGACTCTGACTCTGGCTTTGACTGTGTCTGTATCTGTGACTCTGACTCTGGCTTTGACTTTGTCTGTGACTCTGATTCTGGCTTTGACTGTGTCTGTGACTCTGACTCTGGCTTTGACTGTGTCTGTGACTCTGACTCTGGCTTTGACTGTGTCTGTGACTCGGACTCTGGCTTTGCATGTGTCTGTGACTCTGACTCTGTCTTTGACTCTGTCTGTGTCTGTGTCTGTGACTCTGACTCTGGCTTTGACTGTGTCTGTGACTCTGACTCTGGCTTTGACTGTGTCTGTGACTCTGACTCTGGCTTTGACTGCCTCTGTGACTCTGACTCAGGCTTTGTCTGTGACTGTGACTCTGACTTAGTTATTGACTGTATCTGTGTCTGTGTCTGTGAGTCTGACTCTGGCTTTGCCTGTGTCTGTGACTCTGACTCTGGCTTTGACTGTGTCTGTGACTCTTGCTTTGACTTTGTCTGCGACTCTGACTCTGGCTTTGTCTGTGACTGTGACTCTGACTCTGGCTTTGACTGTGTCTGCGACTCTGACTCTGGCTTTGTCTGTGACTGCGACTCTGACTCTGGCTTTGACTGTGTCTGTGACTCTGACTTAGTTATTGACCGTGTCTGTGTCTGTGTCTGTGACTCTGGCTTTGACTCTGTCTGTGTCTGTGACTCTGGCTTTGATTGTGTCTGTGACTCTGACTCTGGCTTTGACTGTGACTGTGTCTGTGACTCTGATACTTTGCCTCTTTTCTTCTTCCTCTTTTTCTGTGAGTTTGTATTTTTCTCCATGTCTAACGTGATATCATTCTGTAGGTTTGAATTTGTCTGTAGCGCTGACATTGTCTGTTGCGTTAATACTGTATGTAGCGTTGACTCTGTCTCCTTTGACTCTGTCTCCTTTGACTCAGCCTCCTTTGACTCAGTCTCCTTTGACTCTGTCTCCGTTGACTCTGTCTCCGTTGACTCTGTCTCATTTGACTCTGTCTCCTTTGACTCAGTCTCCTTTGACTCTGACTCCTTTGACTCTGTCTCCTTTGACTCCGCCTGCGTTGACTCCGTCTCCTTTGACTCCGCCTGCATTGACTCTGTCTCCTTTGACTCTGTCTGCTTTGACTGTGCCTGTGAGTCTGCCTCAGTCTCTTCGTAGGTATTTTGTCCTGTCAGTTGGTCTGTTTTAGACCCTACTACTAAGCCTAGCGGTGGCTCTCCCTCTGTCTCGGCCAGCTCTCTCTGCCCCACAGACTCCGGACTCACCGGGGTCTCTTTAAATAAATCTGCATCTGTTGTCGAGTCTAATGGCATCTGAGTGTCTATTTCCTTCAGTGCATCCACCTTTTTCTTTGAGTCAATCTCTGCCTCTGCCTCTCTGGCCATTCTCTCAAACAGTTGTAATGTGCTCTCTTCTTGTTTAGCTCCTCTCTCTGCTCCCTCTTCAACTGGTTTCTTATTATTCCCCAGAAGGTAACTTCTGAAACCAAACCCTTCGTGATAGGCTGTAACCCTCTGACCTGTTGATGTGTCACTGTTTCCATGCTCTGTTTCCTTGTTGCCATTTTCACCATCGTCGTCGTCGTCTTTGTTGTTGCCGTGGTATCCTGGCTGGATCACAAGTAGGGGAGGTGGTGGCCGTATCCGTGGCGATGGAGAAGATGACTGGGTGTCCTTGGGAACAGTCACTCCTCTTCCTCTAGCCCTTCTCTCCTCTTCATCTGTCACTCCTCCTCCTCCTCCTCCTCCTCCCGTACCTCTTCTTCCTTCCTCTTCCTCATAGTGGACTGAGTATTTGGGCAGAAGGCCCACAGGTGGGCATTGACCACTGGTCTCAGAGACATGGAGTTCCGGTATGCTCAGAGAGGCCATTTGTTCCTCGTATTCCTGGAAGGCCTCGAGTAGCTCTTGCTCCAACAGCATGGCAGGGGACGGGGGTGTGAGAGGTGGAGCACCCTGCATGGGTGTGCCAGTATACTGGGCTGGGGACGGGGGTAGGGAAGATAGTGCTGGGAGGGGTGGGCACAGGAGCCGGGCACCTTCCACGGGCGGGGCAATCGGCAGGGCCGGGACCCTCTCTAGGGACAGAGCTGGAGTCAGGGGCAGAAGGGGTGGGGACAGGGCACCCTCCATGGGCGTGGCATTAGGCTTGGGGGAAGGAGGGGTACGAATGTCTGTGGGAATTAGGTCAGCATGGCCGGGATGCCTGAGGTCCAGGGTGGGGAGGGGTGTGGGGACCAGCCGGGCAGGAGGGTGGGCAGGGAGACAGAGTTAGTCACTGGGAACTGGTCGTCAAAACAGCTGTCGATTCCACGATGCTATAGAAAACGCATAGCACATGCCGGGCAGGGGCAAGTCCCAACTCCATGCACTGGTACTGCGCTGCACACTGCACACATGCACTGCACTGCAATCTGCACACTGCACACAGGTACTGCACTGCAATCTGCACACTGCCCACTGCAGCCTGTACACAACACTGCAGTATAATCTGTACATTGTACAGAGCACTGCATTCAGAAATGTTCTAGGTTGAGTAGTCAGACTGCACAAAATAAGAGCATTCATTTAACACACAGAGACGCATAACTCAGTCAAAACAATGGTTCAGAGTACACAAGCTGACAAGGAACGTACTGGTATCTTAAAGACAATGGCCGCGTCCCAAAATGCACCCTATTCCCTACACAGTGCACTACTTTGGTCCCTCTATGCGCTAGTTAGGGAATAGGGTGCCATTTGGGATACGGCCCATTGGTTCTTTTCTCATAAATCAAAGAACAGGAAACAGTGGTCGCTCATAAAAGAAAGGCGATGTCATTATTTTCCTCTACGGCGGTCACTTAGTATTCAGAAAACACGTCAAGTCCTCCATCTTCCACCCTCGTTAAAGCCAGTGGGTGGGCAGGAGAGGACGGGAAGCCTTAATAAAACCTCTTCATTGGTTTTCTGAATGGCCGAATCAATGCTGCTGAGTCATTGCAGCCAGGGTCTCTGGGCACTGGGAAGTACGTACGTCCCAAACGTCTGACGGTTCCCTATACGGTGCGCTACTTTTGACCAGAGCCCATGAGGCTTTATATAGGGAATAGGGTGCCATTTGGGATGCAGTCACAGAGCCTTGCTTTATCTTTTCTGATGGACTAGGCAGTAGACACTGGGCAGAAGCTACCGGAAGCATGAACACACACTGTAATAAAGTCAACTTAACTAATTGTTTAAATCGGCGTTATTCTGTGAGTTGGGTAGACTTCAGGACAAGAAGTTGAGCTGACGTGTGAACGTTTGTTCACTCAACAAACTTTGCTCACCGTGAGCTGATGTGTTTTCCTTTGGAAGGCAACGCTGTGTGTTGGGTCAGCTATGTGCCCAAATGTTGAGCAAACTCACAATCCTATCGCAGCTTTGTTGTCGTCTTACAATTGTACGTTGAATCAACAAACTGAATTTGAAGAAGCTTGTTGAGTAAAATGACAAATGTACAGTATGTTTGCTCAAAACCACTGAAAACCACACCCAATCATTACCATATTTCCCAGCATGCTCTATTGCAGGTTGATTTTCTGAAATATTTGTTTCAATACATGTGTTTTTGCGTGTACATTGATTGGTTGATTAATTTTATGCTACACAAAACATAAATAAAATACAATTTTCTAAACTAATCCAATCTGTTATTAGTTTGACTTTTTGCACCCGTTACTGAGACGGCTGTTCCAGTTTATATTATTTAGGTAGTCTCAATAGTCAATCTTACCTACCCTGGCAGTCATTCTCAGTGCAGATTTCGGGTCATTAAAAGTTCCAATTGTTGGATATTACTGATGTGAAGTTTCGGCTCTTTTTACTAACTCAGATATTTTCGTCTCGTTCAGTCAAAAGAACAAATCTTTCTACTCATTTTGTTCATTTGAGTCAGTAATGACCACGCAGGACCCCGGTACCGGCGAACGATGAACTGAAAACTCATGATTCTACACCCTCTCGTTCCCATGTAGTTCACCATAGCGGGCTTATTGGAGCTGTAATTTGTGACTGAGACGTGTGCTTTAAACAATGTCAATGTTTTGATTGCTAGGCATACAAATACTGTTATTTCTTGATACATTTGCAACGAGGTCTAGCTGTGGCCGCAACCAGACTAGATTTTGAACGACTCTTGGCGGAATGTGTTGCTTGACTGCAGTGACGGTGATTAGCACAATGTCGTTCGCGAACTGAACGAACCAAACGACTCCCGATGGAGGCTGTGTATGTTTTGGTTCTCCAAAGCTGTGTCCATCATAACATTCAATAACACATTAATTGCATTCATTCTTACACCATGAGATCAATGATCAGTTCTAAACATGTATTTTTCGTCTCTATGATCATGGGTCTCCTGATTGGCGCAGTGGTCTAAGGCACTGTGCCACTGCTAACTGTGCCACTAGAGATCCTGGTTCGAATCCAGGCTCTGTCGCAGCCGGCCGCGACCGGGAGACTTATGGGCGGCGCACAATTGGCCCAGCGTTGTCCAGGGTATTGAGCGTGCCGTCTTTAGCCAACTCTCTTGCTATCTCTCTCAGAATGACCTTCTTGATCCAAACCAATCAGGTTTCAGGACTGGTCATTCAACTGAGACTGCTCTTCTCTGTGTCACGGAGGCTCTCCGCACTGCTAAAGCTAACTCTCTCTCCTCTGCTCTTGTCCTTCTAGACCTGTCTGCTGCCTTTGATACTGTGAACCATCAGATCCTCCTCTCCACCCTCTCCGAGCTGGGCATCTCCGGCGCGGCTCACTCCTGGATTGCGTCCTACCTGACCGGTCGCTCCTACCAAGTGGCGTGGCGAGAAGCTGTCTCCGCACCACGTGCTCTCACCACTGGTGTCCCCCAGGGCTCAGTTCTAGGCCCTCTCCTTTTCTCCCTATACACCAAGTCACTTGGCTCTGTCATATCCTCACACGGCCTCTCCTATCATTGCTACGCTGACGATACACAACTAATCTTCTCCTTTCCCCCTTCTGATAACCAGGTGGCGAATCGCATCTCTGCATGTCTGGCAGACATATCAGTATGGATGACGGATCACCACCTCAAGCTGAACCCTGGCAAGACGGAGCTGCTCTTCCTCCCGGGGAAGGACTGCCCGTTCCATGATCTCGCCATCACGGTTGACAACTCCGTTGTGTCCTCCTCCCAGAGTGCGAAGAGCCTTGGCGTGACCCTGGACAACACCCTGTCGTTCTCCGCTAACATCAAGGCGGTGACCCGCTCCTGCAGGTTCATGCTCTACAACATTCGGAGAGTACGACCCTGCCTCACACAGGAAGCGGCACAGGTCCTAATCCAGGCACTTGTCATCTCCCGTCTGGATTACTGCAACTCGCTGTTGGCTGGCCTCCCTGCATGTGCCATTAAACCCCTACAACTCATCCAGAATGCCGCAGCCCGTCTGGTGTTCAACCTTCCCAAGTTCTCTCACGTCACCCCCCTCCTCCGCACACTCCACTGGCTTCCAGTTGAAGCTCGCATCCGTTACAAGACCATGGTGCTTGCCTTTGGAGCAGCGAGGGGAACGGCACCTCTGTACCTTCGGGCTCTGATCAGTCCCTACACCCAAACGAGGGCATTGCGTTCATCCACCTCTGGCCTGCTGGCTCCCCTTCCTCTGCGGAAGCATAGTTCCCGCTCAGCCCAGTCAAAACTGTTCGCTGCTCTGGCACCCCAATGGTGGAACAAGCTCCCTCACGACGCCAGGACAGCGGAGTCACTCACCACCTTCCGGAGACATTTGAAACCCCACCTCTTTAAGGAATACCTGGGATAGGATAAAGCAATCCTTCTACCCCCCCCCCACACACACAGCGGAGTCGCTCACCACCTTCCGGAGACATTTGAAACCCCACCTCTTTAAGGAATACCTGGGATAGGATAAAGCAATCCTTCTACCCCCCCCACAGCGGAGTCGCTCACCACCTTCCGGAGACATTTGAAACCCCACCTCTTTAAGGAATACCTGGGATAGGATAAAGTAATCCTTCTACCCCCCCCCCCCCAAAAAAATTGTAAAGTGGTTATCCCACTGGCTATAGGGTGAGTGCATCAATTTGTGAGTCGCTCTGGACTAGAGCGTCTGCTAAATGACGTAAATGTGCCCTTGAGCAAGGCTCTTAACCCTAATTGCTCCTGTAAGTCGCTCTGGATAAGAGCGTCTGCTAAATGACTTAAATGTAAATGTAAAATGAATGGCCGGCAGGGATGTAGCTCAGTTGATGGAGCAGGGTTGTGGGTTCGATTCCCACGGGGGGCCAGTATAAAAAAATATGTATTCACTAACTGTAAGTCGCTCTGGATAAGAGCGTCTGCTAAATGATGTAAATGTAAATGTTTCCCTTCGTGCATATGACAGTTGGTGGTCGAGCACGTCTCTGGAGCCGCTGAGCCAGAGGACCATGTATTAATCCTGCTGTAGGACTCATGGTGGCCAGCACTAGCAGGTCAAACGAAAGACTAAAATGAACGAGTCACTCAGAAAAACAAATCATGACTCTGGAGTCAGTAAAAAGAGTCGTTCAAAAATAACAAATTGTTCGCGAACTGATCCCCACCCTGGCTGACTATCCCCACTCTGGCTGACTATCCCCACCCTGGCTGACTATCCCCACTCTGGCTGACTATCCCCACCCTGGCTGACTATCCCCACCCTGGCTGACTATCCCCACTCTGGCTGACTATCTGCACTGGCTGACTATCCCCACCCTGGCTGACTATCCCCACCCTGGCTGACTATCCCCACTCTGGCTGACTATCTGCACTGGCTGACTATCCCCACTCTGGCTGACTATCCCCACCCTGGCTGACTATCCCCACCCTGGCTGACTATCCCCACTCTGGCTGACTATCTGCACTGGCTGACTATCTGCACTGGCTGACTATCCCCACCCTGGCTGACTATCCCCACTCTGGCTGACTATCTGCACTGGCTGACTATCCCCACTCTGGCTGACTATCCCCACCCTGGCTGACTATCCCCACCCTGGCTGACTATCCCCACCCTGGCTGACTATCCCCACTCTGGCTGACTATCCCCACCCTGGCTGACTATCCCCACCCTGGCTGACTATCCCCACTCTGGCTGACTATCTGCACTGGCTGACTATCTGCACTGGCTGACTATCCCCACCCTGGCTGACTATCCCCACCCTGGCTGACTATCTGCACTGGCTGACTATCCCCACTCTGGCTGACTATCCCCACTCTGGCTGACTATCTGCACTGGCTGACTATCCCCACCCTGGCTGACTATCCCCACTCTGGCTGACTATCCCCACCCTGGCTGACTATCCCCACCCTGGCTGACTATCCCCACCCTGGCTGACTATCCCCACCCTGGCTGACTATCCCCACTCTGGCTGACTATCCCCACCCTGGCTGACTATCTGCACTGGCTGACTATCCCCACTCTGGCTGACTATCCCCACTCTGGCTGACTATCTCCACTCTGGCTGACTATCCCCACCCTGGCTGACTATCCCCACCCTGGCTGACTATCCCCACCCTGGCTGACTATCCCCACCCTGGCTGACTATCTGCACTGGCTGACTATCCCCACTCTGGCTGACTATCCCCACTCTGGCTGACTATCTGCACTGGCTGACTATCCCCACCCTGGCTGACTATCCCCACTCTGGCTGACTATCCCCACCCTGGCTGACTATCTGCACTGGCTGACTATCCCCACTCTGGCTGACTATCCCCACTCTGGCTGACTATCTCCACTCTGGCTGACTATCCCCACCCTGGCTGACTATCCCCACCCTGGCTGACTATCCCCACCCTGGCTGACTATCCCCACCCTGGCTGACTATCCCCACCCTGGCTGACTATCCCCACTCTGGCTGACTATCCCCACTCTGGCTGACTATCCCCACTCTGGCTGACTATCTCCACTCTGGCTGGATTACAATAGAAATTACACATCACTTTGCAAGCCAGCATAATGTGACTTGCAGGCTTGATGTGGCCTGTAAACCAGGAGTTTCCGACCACTGCATTGGGGGTGTAACTAGGCCCTCAAAGAAAGGCCTTATGATGTATGTAATGTATTGACGTAAAGAGTTACATTTCACACTGGGAAATATGCAAATAAGGTATAATAAAATCTCAAGTTGAATTGTAAGTTCACTCAATCTAAAATTCTAAGTTGAGTGAACATACAATTCATGTATGTTGGTTCAGCTATATGCCCAAATGTTGAGTAAACGCATTCCTATTGCAGCTTACAATTGTATGTTGAATCAAGTGCAGTCTTGGTTCCCTTTATCTCTCTTATAGCCACCACAGCAGCATTACCTTATATTATAGCCACCACAGCAGCATTACCTTATATTATAGCCACCACAGCAGCATCACCTTATATTATAGCCACCACAGCAGCATTACCTTATATTATAGCCACCACAGCAGCATTACCTTATATTGTAGCCACCACAGCAGCATTACCTTATATTATAGCCACCACAGAAGCATTACCTAATATTATAGCCACCACAGCAGCATTACCTTATATTATAGCCACCACCGCAGCATTACCTTATATTATAGCCACCACAGCAGCATTACCTTATATTATAGCCACCACAGCAGCATTACCTTATATTATAGCTACCACAGCAGCATTACCTTATATTATAGCCACCACAGCAGTAAAACCTTATATTATAGCCACCACAGCAGCATTACCTAATATTATATCCACCACCACAGCATTACCTTATATTATAGCCACCACAGCAGCATTACCTTATATTATAGCCACCACAGCAGCATTACCTTATATTATAGCCACCACAGCAGCATTACCTTACATTATAGCCACCACAGCAGCATTACCTTACATTATAGCCACCACAGCAGCATTACCTTATATTATAGCCACCACAGCGGCATTACCTTATATTATAGCCAACACCGCAGCATTACCTTATATTATAGCCACCACAGCAGCATTACCTTATATTATAGCCACCACAGCAGCATTACCTTATATTATAGCCACCACAGCAGCATTACCTTACATTATAGCCACCACAGCAGCATTACCTTACATTATAGCCACCACCGCAGCATTACCTTATATTATAGCCACCACAGCAGCATTACCTTGTATTATAGCCACCACAGCAGCATTACCTTACATTATATCCACCACAGCAGCATTACCTTATATTATATCCACCACAGCAGCATTACCTTATATTATATCCACCACAGCAGCATTACCTTACATTATAGCCACCACCGCAGCATTACCTTATATTATAGCCACCACCGCAGCATTACCTTATATTATAGCCACCACAGCAGCATTACCTTATATTATAGCCACCACAGCAGCATTACCTTACATTATATCCACCACAGCAGCATTACCTTATATTATATCCACCACAGCAGCATTACCTTACATTATAGCCACCACAGCAGCATTACCTTATATTATAGCCACCACAGCAGCATTACCTTATATTATATCCACCACAGCAGCAGTACCTTATATTATAGCCACCACAGCAGCATTACCTTATATTATAGCCACCACAGCAGCATTACCTTATATTATAGCCACCACCGCAGCATTACCTTATATTATAGCCACCACAGCAGCATTACCTTATATTATAGCCACCACAGCAGCATTACCTTATATTATAGCCACCACAGCAGCATTACCTTATATTATAGCCACCACAGCAGCATTACCTTATATTATAGCCACCACAGCAGCATTACCTTATATTATAGCCACCACAGCAGCATTACCTTATATTATAGCCACCACCGCAGCATTAGCTTATATTATAGCCACCACAGCAGCATTACCTTATATTATAGCCACCACAGCAGCATTACCTTACATTATAGCCACCACAGCAGCATTACCTTATATTATATCCACCACAGCAGCATTACCTTATATTACAGCCACCACAGCAGCATTACCTTATATTATAGCCACCACAGCAGCATTACCTTATATTATAGCCACCACAGCAGCATTACCTTATATTATATCCACCACAGCAGCATTACCTTATATTATAGCCACCACAGCAGCATTACCTTATATTATAGCCACCACGGCAGCATTACCTTATATTATAGCCACCACAGCAGCATTACCTTACATTATAGCCACCACAGCAGCATTACCTTATATTATAGCCACCACAGCAGCATTACCTTATATTATAGCCACCACAGCATCATTACCTTATATTATAGCCACCACAGCAGCATTACCTTATATTATAGCCACCACAGCAGCATTACCTTATATTATAGCCACCACCGCAGCATTACCTTATATTATAGCCACCACAGCAGCATTACCTTACATTATAGCCACCACAGCAGCATTACCTTATATTATAGCCACCACAGCATTATTACCTTACATTATAGCCACCACAGCAGCATTACCTTATATTATAGCCACCACAGCAGCATTACCTTATATTATAGCCACCACTGCAGCATTACCTTATATTATAGCCACCACAGCAGCATTACCTTACATTATAGCCACCACAGCAGCATTACCTTATATTATAGCCACCACAGCAGCATTACCTTATATTATAGCCACCACTGCAGCATTACCTTATATTATAGCCACCACAGCAGCATTACCTTACATTATAGCCACCACAGCAGCATTACCTTATATTATAGCCACCACAGCAGCATTACCTTATATTATAGCCACCACCGCAGCATTACCTTATATTACAGCCACCACCGCAGCATTACCTTACATTATATCCACCACAGCAGCATTACCTTACATTATATCCACCACAGCAGCAGTACCTATGTGTTTTCCTGAGTCACTGTAGGGACACTGGACACAATGCATTAAGACAGTATATTTGTATCAGCCCTGATATCATAGCCAGCCACAGAGCAACATTGCTTATTTGTTTTTGTACTGACTCAGTCATCATGTTTGATGACTGTAGGGTCCCTGGGCAGTAGACAATAGGTACTAACACAATTTACAATGACATCATTTAGCAGACTCTCTTATCCAGAGAGACTTACAGAAGCAATTAGGGTTAAGTGCCTTGCTCAAGGGCACATCGACAGAATTGTTACCTAGTCAACTGGGGCATTCGAACCAGCAACTTTTCGGTTACTGGCCCAACGTGCTTAACTGCTAGGCTCAGAGTATGTGAGTGGAGCGGAGCTGGAGCGGAGCTGGAGCGGAGCAGGAGCCGAGCGTGCCCAATTTGACTGGAGCATGGAGCGAGTTCCCCAAAGGCTGGAGCGTCCTACCTACAGAAAAATTACTCCTTTTCATGTTTATTAAAATACTTTTCATTTAAATCCATATGGTTTGGTTTCAATACTTCAAAACCAAATGGTAGGTCCAGGTATTCACAAAAAAATAGATGGGCTGTTGGTTAAATTGTGATTTCAATGAATGGAGCAAATTTGGAGCGGCAGTTTTATTTCCTTGTGAGCGCGGAGCGGTTGTTAGCGGAGCGGTTGGAAAGGACCTGGAGCACCGGAGCAGTGTGCAAGCACCACTCCATGAGCGAAGATTTAGGCTACCTGCCGCCCAATGCATTAAGACCGCCTTGGTTCGGTGTATTGCTCCTGATGGGACTGATACTGCCACAGCATTACACAGCTACACAAGCATTATTGCATTGTGTCAATCATTTTGTATTCTCGTCATGTTTGCTAATTTGTCTCGTTGTGTTGTTCCTAAAGGACAGATACAGCCACAGCAGCGCTGTGGCTATAGTTTGTTTTCGTACACAGCAAATTCTCCAGTGTTAAATTAAACACGGAAAGTGTGGACCCGTTTAGACATTGGAACAGTGTTAAATATAACACACTGCTTGGTATGAAGCCTTATTTCCCAGAATGCCTTGCTTCTCGAGTGAATTGTAGAGTTACCACCCATGACTGTATTTGTTAGTGACAGACAAAGTTGTTGCATTCATCCATTTTCTGCCTTACGGACTTGAGTGAATATGTTATCATTAAAATGTTATTATTTAACACAATACAATACGTATTTCCTAAGGCCTTATTTTGAGGTCCTTATTAACTCTTTTAGTGTTGACTTAACTCTCATTGGTGTAAAATAACCCCAGTGTTGGTCTTAATAACCAGAGTTGAACCAAAACCACGCCCATCATTATCATATTTCCCAGCATGCTCTATTGCGGGTTGATCATAACAGTTGTTTGTTTCAATATGTATGTTTTTGTATGTACATCGATTGATTAATTAATCTTTTGCTTCTCAAATATAAATAACATACATTTTCTAAACTAATCCAATATGTTAGTTGGACTTTATTGAAATAATTACTGAAATGGATGCTCAGGTTAAGGTGCTTTAGATAGTCTCATATTTCAGTCTTCCCAACACTGGCAGTCATTCTGAATGCAGGTTGCGGGTGATCAAACATTCTGAAGGTTGGATATATCCCCACTCTGGCTGGATTTCAATAGGAATTACACATCACTTACACATCACACATAATGTGTCAGGTTGCGTGAATAACCCAACATGTTAGGTTGTTCCGATTACCCAAACATCGCTTAATTTAACCATCGACTGGGTTTTTATTATTTCATGCAGGGTTGACCAAGCAGCTGCGTCTTTTTAAATGTAATCCATAGGTTATTTTCAGGAGGTGTGGCTTATTAGGGGTTTGGCCACCAGCTATTTTTGGCCACCTGTGAGAGTAAATGTCAATAATTTTGATCATGTTAAGTTTGTACACTGCATTGTTAAATTGTCCTTGAATATTACTGCACATTTAATATTCTAATACAAAAATAATAACATAACTATTGACATATTGCAACAAAGTGGTTACTATCCCATTGGTGATATCAAATTGGATTTTGCATATGCTTTTAAGGAACTCAGACACTTCTGTAAGCTTCATTAAAGCAATAAAAGTGTCAGCGTTCAACCATAACATGTGAAAACAATTCAAGAGAACAGATTAATTGGAATGACATTTACTCACACGGGTGGCCAAGCCAAGCCTCCAGTCTTCTAATCTTGACCCGCTGGGTCATATCTCAATAACCCAGCATCAACAAACCAACCGTATCTTTTTTTTATAATGAGAGAGTAAAGGTAATGTCAACTAGGCCTGCGGTGGTCATTACATTTTGTCAGACGGTTATGGTCATGCAAAAGACTGGCAGTCTCGCGGTAAATGCCCGTTAATTAACATAAACATGTTTAGCAGCATTTCCAGGCCTCCACGCATACCAGCAGCTGATGCGCCTTTGGAAAATCTATATTTAAAAAAGTGTAATAAATCAATACATCCATTATTTATTTTAGTCAGGTCTAAAGGAATGATATTGATATTAAGAAAATGTATTTCAGAAGAACAGAATATGACTTGGCCTGCTGTAGGCCTATGTTATCTGGCAATACTCCATGCCACAGGCTGTAGGCTTGTTCATTTAGCTGACAAGATGTGTTTATAAGTCCGATGCCATTATTTTATTTTATATGATTTTATAAATAAATAATAATAAATAATAAATACATTTTATAGTAAGAAGAATATAATTTAACTGAATAAAATAAATACATATATTTTTAGGTCCGATAGCCTTGATGACAGCTTTGTACACTCTTGGCATGGAAGACCCAGAGTTACCTCTGCTGCAGAGGATAGGTTCATTACAGTTACCAGCCTCAGAAATTGCAGCCCAAATAAATGCTTCACAGAGTTCAAGTAACAGACACATCTCAACATCAACTGTTCAGAGGAGACTGTGTGAATCAGGCATTCATGGTCGAATTGCTGCAAATAAACCACTACTAAAGGACACCAATAAGAAGAAGAGACTTGCTTGGGCCAAGAAACACGAACAATGGACATTAGACCGGTGGAAATTTGTCCTTTGGTCTAGAGTCCAAATTTGAGATTTTTGGTTCCAACCGCCGTGTCTTTGTGAGACGCGGTGTGGGTGAACGGATGATCTCCGCATGTGTAGTTCCCACCGTAAAGCATGGAGGAGGAGGTGTTATGGTGTGGGGGTGCTTTGCTGGTGACACTGTATGTGATTTATTTAGAATTCAAGGCACACTTAAGCAGCATGGCTACCACAGCATTCAGCAGCGATACGCCATCCCATCTGGTTTGGGCTTAGTGGGACTATCATTTGTTTTTCAACAGGACAATGACCCAACACACCTCCAGGATGTGTAAGGGCTATTTTACCAAGAAGGAGAGTGACGGAGTGCTGCATCAGATGACCTGGCCTCCACAATCCCCCGGTAGTATATGGGCTGCGTGGTGCTACTGATGATTTCAGAAAGTTTGCAAAAAAAGCTTGGGTTCTGTTCCTTTCCTCAGGAATGGCCCATTATCAAACGGGCAGAACCAGGGGCAGGGGGAAAAAGTCTTGTCATATGTATGCACCCAAATAGTTTCATTTCCTGCCGGTCCGTTTTGTAGGCTACTTTGGTTTTATAGCGGAGCATGTGCTTTGAGAAATAAATATAGCAACACTTATTCAAATAAAATAAATTTACATTTTAATGGTCGCATACACATACAGTTGAAGTCGGAAGTGTACATACACTTAGGTTGGAGTCATTAAAACTCGTTTTTCAACCACTCCACAAATTTCTTGTTAACAAACTATAGTTTTGGCAAGTCGGTTAGGACTACTACTTTGTGCATGGCACAAGTAATTATTCCAACAATTGTTTACGGACAGATTATTTCACTTATAATTCACTGTATCACAATTCCAGTAGGTCAGAAGTTTACATACACTAAGTTGAGACAGAAAATGATGTCATAGCTTTAGAAGCTTCTGATAGGCTAATTGACATCATTTGAGTCAATTGGAGATGTACCTGTGGATGTATTTCAAGGCCTACCTTCAAACTCAGTGCCTCTTTGCTGGACATCATTGGAAAATCTAATGAAATCAGTCAAGACCTCAGCAAAAAAATTGTAGACCTCCACAAGTCTGGTTCATCCTTGGGAGCAATTTCCAAATGCCTGAAGGTACCCCGTTCATCTCTACAAACAATAGTATGCAAGTATAAACACCATGGGACCACGCAGCCGTCATACCGCTCAGGAAGGAGACGCGTTCTGTCTCCTAGAGATGAACGTACTTTGGTGCAAATCAATCCCAGAACAACAGCAAAGGACCTTGTGAAGATGCTTGAGGAAACAGGTACGAAAGTATCTATATCCACAGTAAAACGAGTCCTATATCGACATAACCTGAAAGCCCGCTCAGCAAGGAAGAAGCCACTGCTCCAAAACCGCCATAAAAAAGACAGACTATGGTTTGCAACTGCACATGGGGACAAAGATCGTACTTTTTGGAGAAATGTCCTCTGGTCTGATGAAAAAAAATAGAACTGTTTGGCCATAATGACCATCGTTATGTTTGGAGGAAAAAGGGGGTTGCTTGCAAGCCGAAGAACACCATCCCAACCGTGAAGCACGGGGGTGGCAGCATCATGCTGTGGGGGTGTTTTGCTGCAGGAGGGACTGGTGCACTTCACAAAATAGATGGCATCATGAGGAAGGAAAATTATGTGGATATATTGAAGCAACATGTCAAGACATCAGTCAGGAAGTTAAAGCTTGGTCGCAAATGGGCTTCCAAATGGACAATGACCCCAAGCATACTTCCAAAGTTGTGCCAAAATGGCTTAAGAACAACAAAGTCAATGTATTGGAGTGGCCATCAGAAAGCCCTGATCTCAACCCTATAGAAAATGTGTGGGCAGAACTGAAAAAGCGTGTGCGAGCAAGGAGGCCTACAAACCTGACTCAGTTACACCAGCTCTGTCAGGAGGAATGGGCCAAAATTCACCCAACTCATTGTGGGAAGCTTGTGGAAGGCTACCTGAAACGTTTGACCCAAGTTAAACAATTTAAAGGCAATGCTACCAAATACTAATTGAGTGTATGTAAACCTCTGACCCACTGGGAATGTGATGAAATAAATAAAAGCTGAAATAAATCATTCTCTCTACCATTATTCTGACATTTCACATTCTTAAAATAAAGTGGTGCTCCTAACTGACCTAAGACAGGGCATTTTTACTAGGATTAAATGTCAGGAATTGTGAAAAACTGAGTTTAAATGTATTTGGCTAAGGTGTATGTAAACTTCCGACTTCAACTGTATTTAGCAGATGTTATTGCAGGGGTAGCGAAATGCTTGTGTTCCTAGCTCCAGCAGTGCAGTAATATCTGACAATTAACAACAATACACACAGATCTAAAATAATGGAATTAAGAAATATATAAATATTAATAGTCCGGAGTATAGAAATATATACAGTGAGGGAAAAAAGTATTTGATCCCCTGCTGATTTTGTACGTTTGCCCACTGACAAAGACATGATCAGTCTATAATTTTAATGGTAGGTTTATTTGAACAGTGAGAGACAGAATAACAACAACAAAATCCAGAAAAACGCATTTCAAAAATGTTATGAATTGATTTGCATTTTAATGAGGGAAATAAGTATTTGACCCCTCTGCAAAACATGACTTAGTACTTGGTGGTAAAACCCTTGTTGGCAATCACAGAGGTCAGACGTTTCTTGTAGTTGACCACCAGGTTTGCACACATCTCAGGAGGGATTTTGTCCCACTCCTCTTTGCAGATCTTCTCCAAGTCATTAAGGTTTCGAGGCTGATGTTTGGCAACTCGAAACTTCAGCTCCCTCCACAGATTTTCTATGGGTTTAAGGTCTGGAGACTGGCTAGGCCACTCCAGGACCTTAATGTACTTCTTCTTGAGCCACTCCTTTGTTGCCTTGGCCGTGTGTTTTGGGTCATTGTCATGCTGGAATACCAATCCACGACCCATTTTCAATGCCCTGGCTGAGGGAAGGAGGTTCTCACCCAAGATTTGACAGTACATGGCCCCGGTCATCGTCCCTTTGATGCGGTGAAGTTGTCCTGTCCCCTTAGCAGAAAAACACCCCCAAAGCATAATGTTTCCACCTCCATGTTTGACGGTGGGGATGGTGTTCTTGGGGTCATAGGCAGCATTCCTCCTCCTCCAAACACGGCGAGTTCAGTTGATGCCAAAGAGCTCGATTTTGGTCTCATTTGACCACAACACTTTCACCCAGTTCTCCTCTGAATCATTCAGATGTTCATTGGCAAACTTAACACAGGCCTGTTTATGTGCTTTCTTGAGCAGGGGGACCTTGCAGGCGCTGCAGGATTTCAGTCCTTCACGGCGTAGTGTGTTACCAATTGTTTTCTTGGTGACTATGGTCCCAGCTGCCTTGAGATCATTGACAAGATCCTCCTGTGTAGTTCTGGGCTGATCCCTCACCTTCCTCATGATCATTGATGCCCCACGAGGTGAGATCTTGCATGGAGCCCCAGACCGAGGTTGATTGACCGTCATCTTGAACTTCTTCCATTTTCTAATAATTGTGCCAACAGTTGTTGCCTTCTCACCAAGCTGCTTGCCTATTGTCCTGTAGCCCATCCCAGCCTTGTGCAGGTCTACAATTTTATCCATGATGTCCTTACACAGCTCTCTGGTCTTGGCCATTGTGGAGAGGTTGGAGTCTGTTTGATTGAGTGTGTGGACAGGTGTCTTTTATACAGGTAACGAGTTCAAACAGGTGCAGTTAATACAGGTAATGAGTGGAGAACAGGAGGGCTTCTTAAAGAAAAACTAACAGGTCTGTGAGAGACGGAATTCTTACTGGTTGGTAGGTGATCAAATACTTATGTCATGCAATACAATGCAAATTAATTACTTAAAAATCATACAATGTGATTTTCTGGATTTTTGTTTTAGATTCCGTCTCTCACAGTTGAAGTGTACCTATGATAAAAAATTACAGACCTCTACATGCTTTGTAAGTAGGAAAACCTGCAAAATCGGCAGTGTATCAAATACTTGTTCTCCCCACTGTAAATTAGCAAAACGCATAAAGGCATCCCTGTCCTTGGGCTTGCTAGCGTTAAGCTGTCATCACTTGAAGTTGAATAATTTACGGTTCATCTTCAGTAAAAGCTGGTTTTCAACGTTTCTGGAATCCCGTCTTGCTCTCCTGCGGCTGAAAACAAGTCCTGCATTGCCGAACAGCCTTTCACATGCAGCTGATGCAGGTAAGGGTGTGTTTAGCCTCAGAGACAGCTCACAGACTGCCGGGAAGGACTTGAGCCACTCCATATGATCAGCTGAACAGGCCAGGTATCCGTCAAGCTGTTTGGAGCTTTCTAGTGTCTTCATTGCAGAGAAGAAGTCCTCCTCGTCTGATGAACTGCTGCCATCACCTAGCTGCAGCAAGGGTTCTTCCAGGTGGTCCTTGATGTAGTCCATTCCTGAAATACAAGGGAGATGACAATAGAAATCATGCCGTTATGAGCCTACATAAATCCATCCCCCCATCTATATAAACCAAGCAACAGGGCTAAGTAGGCTACCCATTAGACTGAACCACAGAGTCAGGACTGTAGTTTAAATGGGTGGTTCTCAAATCTATAAAGTGTACAAATGTACACTATACACAGTTGTTTATGAATAATCAAATACTGTTAATTAACCACGTCGTCTTACCCATTCCGTGTGGCGGCGTCATCCTTTGTCCACGTTGTTGTGAATTTGGGGAAAAGGATTGCAGCTGCGATCAGCTCAGGGTCGTGAAACGTGTGGCTGAAGCGCTTCTTCAGTCCCAGTTGTAGCGCATCCACCAGAGGCTTACAGTACTTCAGGGACAACTTGATTCTGTCAAGTTTTGTGATCAGCAGGTTGATAGTTGGAAGTAGCCACCCCATCTGGACATTGGTTTCAGCCTGCAGGATGTTGATTTGCTTTGTGACTGGGATCGTGGAGGCAGCATACTCTGTGAGGAAGGCAAGTTCAGCTGGATTGAACCTATGAAAAAAATAAAAATAATAATAATAATACTGTTTCCTAACCCTATACGATGGGGACTAATAACTACAGTGATCAGTGGCTGGATGAGTAGTTGACTAAATGGATCAATGATAGTGTATGGCTACAATATGTGAAACAGTTATTAGTCCCCAAGCAAAGGGTCAGGAAACACTGCAACAGGATCTAGACAACATTCAAGACCTTAAATTAAGAAAATATAATACATAATCCTTACTTACATTGGAACCTTGAAGTCTGTGCAGAGAACTCTGACGGCCGCCTCTCCTTTTGTCTTTGACGATCCTCAGGAGTCTTTCTACAGCCATGAACCAGGAGTTCCACCTTATAGCATTCGGGCACAGCAGCTGGAGGTCGCAAGCATCTTCAACCGTTTCGGCTGCGGGTGTGGATCTTCCGCATTTGTTCCAAAGTGCTTGGCACTTGCCAAATGTTGAACGGGACACTTTTTTTGTAAGCCTCACTGGATGTTGCTTTCAGGGCATCGACTGTAGATACTAAGTTGAGTAGGTGGCAAGCACAGCGCTGGTGCTTCGGCAGCTGGTACTCAAAACCATCATCTTCATTCAGGATCGTTGCCACATCAACAAACTCCACTTCTTCACTCTCCTCTTGTTCCTCTTCACCATCTTCCTGTCCTGGCTGAGCTGCTTCACCACCCACTGCTTCCACTGCCTCGTTGGCTGAGCTGCTTCACCACCCACTGCTTCCACTGCCTCGTTGGCTGAGCTGCTTCACCACCCACTGCTTCCACTGCCTCGTTGTTTTCATCTTCTCCAAAAACTTGGAAAGCTTTCAAGAAGTTAGAGCCGTTGTCTGTTGCTGTTCTCACAATCTTACTCCGGATTTCAAAATCAGAATGGATGTCATTTAGGGCGCCTGCCAACACATCAAAGGTGTGCGATCCCCTCAACCGTTTACAGGCCAGGGCTGCAGAGCATCTGTTGAGACTGTCAGGGTCTATCCAGTGGGCTGTGACACCAATGAAGCTCCGTCTTCTTGCAGACCAGCAGTCGGTGGTGGTGGCGATGCGGTCAACTCCTCTCACGGCCTCAGTCACCACCTTCTTCATTTCCGTGGAGGCTTTATCAATCCTGGAGCGCAGTGTGGGCCTTGATAAGATCTTTGAGTTAGGCTGCAGATCCTGGACAAACTCTCTGAACGGTTCTTGTTCTACAAAAGCGAATGGTTGGAGCCCCTGGACCACATACTTCACCACAGCTTTGTCGATGGATTTTTGAGACACTGTCTTCAGTAATGTGCTCTGCTTGATGGTGGAGGGAGTCTTAGGGGCATGTTTTCTCTTCAGTGTGTTTGCCGTCAGTTCTCCATACTTCTTAAGATGGTGTACGTGCTTTCTCTTCAGTTCTCCATACTTCTTAAGATGGTTTCTCTGAAATAAGAAGAAAAGGAAAGGAGAAAGACTGTTGCTTAGCAACATAACTACCATCACCAAATACTTAAGGTATAGGATCCTAATGTTAAAGCTATAAACAACATTAGTTAAGTGAGAGTTTGTGACCACCATTTAATATTACAGTGAGAGAAAAACTATGTTAATTGATCTAGCTAGTAGGTTACGTCAATAACTTAAGTCTACAGTAATTAGCTAGGTAATTACTGTGGTCCTCTGTAGCTCAGCTGGTAGAGCACGGCGCTTGTAACGCCAAGGTAGTGGGTTCGATCCCCGGGACCACCCATACACAAAAAAATGTATGCACGCATGACTGTAAGTCGCTTTGGATAAAAGCGTCTGCTAAATGGCATATTATATTATTATATTAAGAACAACTTTATCAACTAACACAAGGAATACAATGGCTAGCTAACACCCGGAAGCTAACATTAGTTAGCTAGCTAGCTTGACCAGGTGTTTAGAGAAAAGTTATTTGGCTAGACCAACGTTAGCTGACTACAATGTGCCCAGATTCGGAAACTACCAGTTAGCTAGTTTGTTAACAAACTAGCTAGTTAGCTAGTGTCAGTTTAGTTAGATTGTGTTAGCTAACAAAGCTTCCGAAGCTGGGCAAATTTTAGCCAGCTAAAGTAGGTGGCTACTAGCTAGTGAACTATTTAGGTATATACAGTTGAAGTCAGAAGTTTACATACACCTTAGCCAAATACATTTAAACTCAGTTTTTCACAATTCCTGACATTTAATCCTAGTAAAGATGTTAGCATCACCACTTTATTTTAAGAATGTGAAATGTCAGAATAATAGTAGAGAGAATGATTTATTTCAGCTTGTATTTCTTTCATCACATTCCCAGTGGGTCAGAAGTTTACATACACTCAATTAGTATTTGGTAGCATTGCCTTTACATTGTTTTACTTGGCTCAAACATTTCGGGTAGCCTTCCACAAGCTTCCCACAATAAGTTGGGTGAATTTTGGACCATTCCTCCTGACAGAGCTGGTGTAACTGAGTCAGGTTTGTAGGCCTCCTTGCTCGCACACACTTTTTCAGTTCTGCCCACAAATTTTCTATAGGGTTGAGGTCAGGGCTTTGGCTGATGGCCACTCCAATACCTTGACTTTGTTGTCTTTAAGCCATTTTGGCACAACTTTGGAAGTATGCTTGGGGTCATTGTCCATTTGGAAGCCCATTTGCGACCAAGCTTTAACTTCCTGACTGATGTCTTGAGATGTTGCTTCAATATATCCACATAATTTTCCTTCCTCATGGTGCCATCTATTTTGTGAAGTGCACCAGTCCCTCCTGCAGCAAAGCACCCCCACAGCATGATGCTGCCACCCCTGTGCTTCACGGTTGGGATGGTGTTCTTCGGCTTGCAAGCAACCCCCTTTTTCCTCCAAATATAACAATGGTCATTATGGCCAAACAGTTCTATTTTTGTTTAATCAGACCAGAGGACATTTCTCAAAAAAGTACGATCTTTGTCCCCATGTGCAGTTGCAAACCATAGTCTGTCTTTTTTATGGCGGTTTTGGAGCAGTGGCTTCTTCCTTGCTGAGCGGCCTTTCAGGTTATGTCGATATAGGACTAGTTTTACTGTAGATACTTTTGTACCTGTTTCCTCCAGCATCTTCACAAGGTCGCTGTTGGACCCGTCTGGATTACTGCAACTCGCTGTTGGCTGGGCTCCCTGCCTGTGCCATTAAACCCCTACAACTCATCCAGAATGCCGCAGCCCGTCTGGTGTTCAACCTTCACAAGTTCTCTCACGTCACCCCGCTCCTCCGCACACTCCACTGGCTTCCAGTTGAAGCTCGCATCTGCTACAAGACCATGGTGCTTGCCTACGGAGCTGTGAGGGGAACGGCACCTCCGTACCTTCAGGCTCTGATCAGTCCCTACACCCAAACGAGGGCATTGCGTTCATCCACCTCTGGCCTGCTGGCCCCCCTACCTCTGCGGAAGCACATGTCCCGCTCAGCCCAGTCAAAACTGTTCGCTGCTCTGGCACCCCAATGGTGGAACAAGCTCCCTCACGACGCCAGGACAGCGGAGTCACTCACCACCTTCCGGAGACACTTGAAACCCCACCTCTTTAAGGAATACCTGGGATAGGATAAAGTAATCCTTCTACCCCCCCTTACCCCACCCCCCCCAAAAAATAAAAAGTCGCTCTTGATAAATGTAAATGTAAATGTTGTTGTGGGTTTATTTGCACCGAAGTACGTTCTCTAGGAGACAGAACGCGTCTCCTTCCTGAGCGGTATGACGGCTGCGTGGTCCCATGGTGTTTATACTTGCGTACTATTGTTTGTACAGATGAACGTGGTACCTTCAGGCATTTGGAAATTGCTCCCAAGGATGAACCAGACTTGTGGAGGTCTATAATTCTTTTGTAGGTCTTAGCTGATTTATTTTGATTTTCCCATGATGTCAAGCAAAGAGGCACTGAGTTTGAAGGTAGGCCTTGAAATACATCCACAGGTACACCTCTAATTGACTCAAATGATTAAGATTCTAAAGCCATGACATCATTTTCTGGAATTTTCCAAGCTGTTTAAAGGCACAGTCAACTTAGTGTATGTACACTTCTGACCCACTGGAATTGTGATACAATGAATTATAAGTGAAATATAAACAATTGTTGGAAAAATTACTTGTGCCATGCACAAAGTAGATGTCCTAACCAACTTGCCAAAATTACAGTTTGTTAACAAGAAATGTGTGGAGTGGTTGAAAAACGAGTTTTAATGACTCCAACCTAAGTGTATGTAAACTTCCGACTTCAACTGTAGGATTAGCTAGCATCAACTAACACTGCTTGTTGCATTAGCAAATGTGGGCTAGCTAGGTTAGCTAATGTTATTCTAGCTAGCAAGCTAACAGTAGGCTTACCTCAATGCCGATGTTGCCTGCATCTTTTTTCCAACATGATTTGTTTTTTTCTTCCAGCTTCAGATGTATTTTATTTTGTAGTGAGTAACGAAGGTCAGGGGAAATGTATCGGAGTAAAAGTATACGTTTTTTTATTTTTATGTATTGAAGTAAAAGTCGACAGAAATATAAATAGTGAAGTAGCCCTCCTGTAGCTCAGTTGGTAGAGCATGGCGCTTGCAACGCCAGGGTTGTGGGTTCAATTCCCACGGGCAAAATGTAAAGTACAGATACCCCAAAAAACGACTTAAGTTACTTTACACAACTGGAGACGCCAAACCAACAGGAAACACACTCCGCTCAGACAACAGCAGACAAGAGACGCCAAACCAACAGGAAACACACTCCGCTCAGACAAACAGCAGACAAGATATGCCAAACCAACAGGAAACTTCAAAACTGAGCAAACATACGAATCAGTCAGTCTTCAAATAATTCACTGAAGCACCTGAAAGTCAACACACCACTACAACCCATGCAGTGTCTGAAAGGCCACCGCAGGGTTGTGTTCATTAGGGCACACTTTAGCAAAACAGTTCAAAACGTTGTGTAATGGAAGCCGGAAAAAAAACAAGCGTTTCTTATTGAACAAGTTCAGATAGTACTTTCAGATTCTGAGTTTGTAATAGATTCAGAGTGGATAATAGATTGAGTGTTTAATAGTCACATGTACAGGGTTACAGGTGTGATTGCAGGGTACAGTGAAAATCTTAGGCTCCATGCTCCAACATGCAGGACTAGTAACAAAAAATAATGAAAATGGTAATAAAAAAAAAACAATATAAATATATATAGCACAATATACATAAAAATAACTATGGCTTCCCCGTTTCACTCTGTTTCACTCCATTTCGGACGTCTTTCTTGCGTTTCGTGCCTAGCGAACACAACCCCTGCCTCACAACACACACAGCAAACAGAGAGGAAGCACGAAGGCCCTCTGTCTCCCCTTCTCCCTCATGCTGTGGACAGCAAACAGAGAGGAAGCACGAAGGCCCTCTGTCTCCCCTTCTCCCTCATGCTGTGGACAGCAAACAGAGAGGAAGCACGAAGGCCCTCTGTCTCCCCTTCTCCCTCATGCTGTGGACAGCAAACAGAGAGGAAGCACGAAGGCCCTCTGTCTCCCCTTCTCCCTCATGCTGTGGACAAGTACTGTAGCCTACACACTGCAGGATACCTCTTCTGGACAGCCACCAGTGGTGTGCTGCTATCCATGTGATGTTGCAGACCAGCCAGTAGGGGGCTCACTGAGTCACTCAGGCTCCCCTGATCACTCTTAATCTCTTTACTAAAATCACACCAGGGGACGGAAAACACACATAAGGTATGGAGCACACACCAGGACAGTTTAGATGAAGGAAGTGTAAGTCTGGACTAAAGGCAGCACACAGCATAGCAGTAAAAGACAGCAATATGGGTGGATAAAGTTCCATTACAACTACTGTCAATTCAATGCTGGAGAATAACACTCCATTGACATTAAACTATATGCAGGAATACTTTACAATGTAAACGACTTCATGGTAAAGCTGTGATCTATATTTCCTGCCTCTGAAGAATATGTAAATACTGTAGTGATTTGCATCATGAATACAAATCTCATTTCATAGTAACAGGAACAGTCAACAACCAAACAACAAGTCTAAACCTGTATACCGGTACTGCCAATGAGCTGAGTACAACAGCTTTACCTAATCTTACCTTATCATACCTTACCAACCCTTACCTAACCTTACCAACCCTTACCTTATCTTACCTTACCTTACCCGACCCTTACCTTACCTGACCCTTACCTAACCTTACCAATCCTTACCTTATCTTACCCTACCTTACCTTATCACACCTTACCGTACCTCACCTTACCTAACCTTACCTTATCATACCTTACCAAACTGTACCTTATCATACCTTACCTTGCCTTGCCTACACTTACCTTAATCTTATCTGCCTTGCCTAACCCTTACCATTACCTTACCTTACCTTACATACAGTAACTCTTACCTTACCAAACCCTTACCTTATCTTACCCTACCTTACCTATCCCTTACCTATCACTTACCATATCTTAACTAACCTTACCTAAACCTTCCTTTACCTTACCTTACCTTACCCTACCTAACCTTAGCTAACCCTTACCATCCCCTACCTTACCCCACCTTACACTACAATACCTTACTTACCCCTTACCTTACCTAACATATTCCTTATCTTACCTAACATATTCCTTTCCTTACCTAACATTCCTTTCCTTACCTAACATATTCCTTACCTTACCTAACATATTCCTTACCTTACCTTACCTAACCTTACCTTTACCTGACATCAGCAGTGGCAATGTTGAGATCAATTTAGGTTATCTCTGGTGTGTGTGTGTGTGTGTGTGTGTGTGTGTGTGTGTGTGTGTGTGTGTGTGTGTGCGTGTGCGTGTGCGTAGAAGCAAACAGGTAAAACCAAAGCCACCTACCCAAGTGAAGTCCCCCAGTCGAGTTCAAGGCTGAGGTCTGTGCTGGGCAGAAAGTCGTGAGGGAACTCTAGATCCTCGTCTTCATCTCTCCTCCTCTTCTCCTCCTCTTCCTCAGTGTTCCTCCCTGGGACGTCCTGTCGGGGGTCGACCCCCTGCTCTATGGTTGTGGCTGGAGGCTTGGTACAGACCACTATGTTGTCTGCTGTGTTGTTTTCTCTGTTCTGGTCGATCCTCTCGGCGTGGACTTCAGCCTGGAGGAAAAACCAACACACAAGTTATATTACTGAAGCTGACATCAACATGCTTAAAAACTGGATTTGCTAAAACCAACAAGGCCCAATGATGAGTCTAGTGAATGGTGCTCCAACTAACATCCATGTCCTTTGTGCTCTGCCTCCATCACAGACAACAACACACCCAGGTATAAAGCAAGCTGAGCACCGCCTGTGTTTGCAGAAAAACACACCCTTTATTAAAACACAATAAAGAATGCTGAGGTTGCATTGACTAATGTGAGGTTGGCCAATCCACTCTGTCAATCATTTTCATTAGCCAATGAGCCATCTTTGATTACATTACATTACCCAATGGGATAAAAGAAAACACCATAGAACTCAATGTCTCCTGTACACAGTGTGTTTTTTATTATTGATATGGCAACATTGTATATTATGACTTCTATCAATATACAACATAATGTACATAAAAATGTGTTATACAATTAAATGTTCACTTGATCCCTCTGACATATTGTATATATTGTATAGATATTGTATATATTGAATAGATATTGTATATATTGTATAAATAGTGTATATATTGTGTAGATATTGTATATATTGAATAGATATTGTATATATTGTATAAATAGTGTATATATTGTATAGATATTGTATATATTATATTAATATTGTATATATTGTATAGATATTGTATATATTATATTAATATTGTATATATTGTATAGATATTGTATATAGTGTATAGATATTGTATATATTGTATAGATAGTGTATATATTGTATAGATATTGTATATATTGTATAAATAGTGTATATATTGTATAGATATTGTATATATTGTCTAGATATTGTATATATTATATTAATATTGTATATATTGTATAAATAGTGTATATATTGTATAGATATTGTATATATTGTATAGATATTGTATATTTGCCATTAGGCCATGTTTCCAATCTCGTTCTCTGATGATGCTAAAACAGCAACACCTATAGGATTATGATAGAAGTGTGCCTGTCACACCCAGTCCATGGCAGCATCCCAAACAGCACTTTATTCCCTACACAGTGCACTACTTTACCTCATTCTCTGAGGCTAAAGCAGCAGCTATCTGGTAGGACATCCTAGGATGCCTCTCTGTAACGACTGACAACCAAGTATGCATGATCAAAACTTTGTCGTCAACATGACATGAACTGAGCCCCCCCCCCCCCCCCCCCCGAGGATTCAACGGTAACCACACACCATATATTGACCTCTTTACACTCTCACACCCTGCTAATGTCGTTATGATTTCTTTGTGGAAACATTTTTGAGCTGATGCACATTGTGTGCATGTCACGGTTTCGGCCGAGGCTGCCTCTCTTCCTTGCTCGGGCAGGCTTCGGCGTTCGTCGTCTCCGGAATACTAGCTGCCACCGTTGTATGTTTCTATGTTCGTTTGGTCTGGTCTGGTATTGTACACCTGTTGTCGTTTAGTGTCATTAGTGTCCTATAAGTTCTCGTTGTGTTTGTCAGGTGTTGTGTGTGATTGTTTTCACTGTCGTGCGTTTTGCTAGTTCGTATACTGTTTGCTCGGTTGAGCTGTTCTCCTATGTGTTTTGTCGCACATATTTAGTGCGCCCGTTTTGTTTTCGCCTGCGTGCGGAGTTCTCGCCTCAGGGCATTTCATCGCACTTCCCCTGCGTCCTCAAGTTTCTTTTTTGTGAAGAAAAAGGATGGTGGGCTACGCCCGTGCATTGATTACCGTGGTCTCAATCAGATCACGGTGAAGTACAGTTATCCACTCCCGCTGATTGCGACCATGACGGAGTCATTGCACGGGGCGCGTTTCTTCACTAAATTAGATCTCAGGAGCGCGTACAACTTGGTGCGCATTAGGGGGGGCGATGAATAGAAGACAGCCTTTAGTACCACCTCGGGCCATTACGAGTATCTTGTCATGCCGTACGGGTTGATAAACGCTCCTTCAGTTTTCCAATCATTCGTGGATGAGATCTTCAGGGACATGCAGGGGCAGGGGGTGGTCGTGTACATAGATGACATTCTCGTGTACTCGTCTACCCGAGTCGAGCATGTGGCCCTGGTGCGCCGAGTGTTGCGGAGGCTGTTGGAGCACGACCTGTATGTCAAGGCAGAGAAGTGTCTGTTTTTCCAGGAGTCGGTCTCCTTTTTGGGTTATCAGTTGTCTGCGTCAGGGGTGAAGATGGAGGTAGACCGGGTGTCAGCCGTGCGTAATTGGCAGACCCCAACCACTGTGAAGGAGGTGCAGCAGTTTTTGGGGTTTGCGAATTACTACCGGAGGTTTATCCGGGGTTTTGGACAGGTGGCAGCTCCCATAACGTCTCTTTTGAAGGGGGGTCCGGTGCGTCTGCAGTGGTCAGCCGAGGCGGACAGGGCGTTTGGGAGGCTGAAGGACCTGTTTACCTCGGCTCCGGTGCAGGCGCATCCGGATCCCTCTTTACCATTTCAGGTAGAGGTGGATGCGTCAGAGGCCGGTATAGGAGCCGTGCTTTCGCAACGGTCCGGCACGCCACCTAAACTCCGCCCCTGTGCTTTTTATTCCAAGAAGCTCAGTCCGGCGGAGCGAAATTATGACGTAGGGGACAGGGAGCTGTTAGCCGTGGTACAGGCCCTAAAGGTGTGGAGGCACTGGCTTGAGGGGGCTCAACACCCTTTCCTCATTTTGACGGACCACCGTAACCTGGAGTACATCCGGGCAGCGAGGAGACTGAACCCTCGCCAGGCGCGGTGGAATATGTTTTTGACCCGGTTCACATTTAAGATCACGTACATCCCTGGGTCACAGAACGGTAAGGCAGACGCACTGTCTCGGCAGTATGACACGGAGGAGAGGTCCGTGGAGCCCACTCCCATACTGCCGGAGTCTTGTCTGGTGGCACCGGTAGTGTGGAGGTCGATGCTGAGCTCGAGCGGGCGTTACGCACCGACCCTAGTCCACCTCAATGCCCGGAGGGTCGGAGGTACGTTCCGCTCGAGGTTCGGGATCGATTGATCTATTGGGCTCACACGTCACCCTCCTCTGGACACCCTGGTATCGGCCGGACAGTGCACTGCCTTAGTGCCAAGTACTGGTGGCCCACGTTGGCGAGGGATGTGAGGGTTTATGTTTCCTCCTGCTCGGTGTGCGCCCAGTGTAAGGCGCCTAGACATCTGCCTAGGGGTAAGTTACTACCCCTGCCCGTTCCACAACGACCATGGTCTCACCTCTCGGTGGATTTCACCAATGACCTTCCTCCTTCACAGGGGAATACCACTATACTGGTCGTTGTGGACCGGTTTTCTAAGGCCTGTCGTTTGCTCCCTATGCCGGGCCTTCCTACTGCCCTGCAGACCGCCGAAGCGCTATTCACCCATGTGTTCCGGCACTACGGGGTACCCGAGGATATTGTGTCTGATCGAGGTCCCCAATTTACCTCCAGAGTCTGGAGAGCTTTTATGGAGCGGTTGGGGGTCTCGGTGAGCCTCACCTCGGGTTACCATCCGGAGAGTAATGGGCAGGTGGAACGTGTGAACCAGGATGTGGGTAGGTTTCTTAGAACATACTGCCAGGACCGGCCGGAGGAGTGGGCAAGGTGCGTTCCCTGGGCCGAAATGGCCCAGAATTCCCTACGCCATTCCTCCACTAACCTAACCCCTTTTCCAATGTGTGTTAGGTTACCAGCCGGTTCTGGCACCTTGGCAGCAGAGCCAGATCGAGGCTCCTGCGGTGGATGAGTGGGTGCGGCGCTCGGAGGAGACATGGAACGCTGCACACGTCCACCTGCAGCGGGCCCTCCGTCGTCAAAAGGCGAGCGCCGATCTCCACCGCAGTGAGGGACCGGTGTACGCACCTGGTGATCGAGTCTGGCTCTCTACCAGAAACCTGCCCCTCCGCCTGCCCTGTCGGAAACTGGGTCGGCGGTTTGTAGGGCCATTTAAAGTCCTGAGAAGATTGAACGAGGTGTGTTACAGATTACAACTACCTGTTGAGTATAAAAGTATTAACCCCTCGTTCCATGTGTCTCTTCTCAGGCCGGTGGTAGCTGGCCCACTCCAAGAAAATGAGATCAGGGAGACTCCTCCGCCCTCATTGGACATCGAGGGGGCACCGGCGTACTCCGTGCGGTCCATCTTGGATTCGAGACGTCGGATGGGGGGTCTCCAATATCTAGTGGAGTGGGAGGGGTACGGCCCGGAGGAGCGGTGCTGGGTGCCGAGGAGAGACATTTTGGACCCGTCTCTCCTGACGGAATTCCATCGGGGTCACCCGACGCACCCTGCTCCGCGTCCTCCTGGTCGTCCCCGAGGCCGGAGTCGGCGCACGTCTGGAGCCGCGCGTCAAGGGGGGGGTACTGTCACGGTTTCGGCCGAGGCTGCCTCTCTTCCTTGCTCGGGCAGGCTTCGGCGTTCGGCGTCTCCGGAAATACTAGCTGCCACCGTTGTATGTTTCTATGTTCGTTTGGTCTGGTCTGGTATTGTACACCTGTTGTCGTTTAGTGTCATTAGTGTCCTATAAGTTCTCGTTGTGTTTGTCAGGTGTTGTGTGTGATTGTTTTCACTGTCGTGCGTTTTGCTAGTTCGTATACTGTTTGCTCGGTTGAGCTGTTCTCCTATGTGTAGGAGTGTTTTGTCGCACATGTTTAGTGCGCCCGTTTTGTTTTCGCCTGCGTGCGGAGTTCTCGCCTCAGGGCATTGCATCGTGCTTGAGTTTGTGCATCCACTAAAGTCTTTTGGACTTATTTTCTGCGTCCTGCGCCTGATTCCACCACCACACCCACCTACAGCAACACTGACAGTGCATCCCAAATAGCACCCTATTCCCTACAAAGTGCACTGCCTTTGACCAGGGCCCGTATTGCATTACACATAGAATAGGCTGTCAATTAGGGACTCAGCCATGTCATTATCATGGGATTCTTTGTAAGTCTTTCTGTACACACCACTGAGCTAATGAACAATGAGTTCAAACCACAGAAAATATTCAGCTTTGAGATGAGGATCATTATTACTGAGACCAGCTGATCTGGTTTGACTGCCATAGCAATGAGGAATCAAACATACAGTAGCCTATAATGACATGACTGACCTTTATAGTACATTGTGAGGTGTGTGTGTGTGTGTGTGTGTGTGTGTGTGTGTGTGTGTGACAAATCAAAATGTTATTTGTCACATGCGCCGAATACAACAGGTGTAGACCTTACCGTGAAATGCTTACTTACAAGCCCTTAACCAACAATGCAGATTTTTTTTAAAGTAAGAAAATATTTGATAAAAACCATTTCAATTATTTTTAAATAAACTAAAGTTTAAAAAGGTAACACAATAAAAGAACAAAAACGAGGCTATATACAGGGGGTACCGGTACCGAGTCAATGTGCTGGGGGGTACAGGTTATTCCAGGTAATTGAGGTAATATGTACATGTAGGTATGGGTAAAGTGTCTACGCATGGATAATAAACAGCGAGTAGCGGGGGTGTCAATGTAAATAGTCCGGGTAGCCATTTGATTAGCTGTTCAGGAGTCTTATGGCTTGGGGGTAGAAGCTGTTAAGAAGCCTTTTGGACCTAGAATTGGCGCTCAGGTACCGCTTGCCGTGCGGTAGCAGAGAGAACAGTCTATGACTAGGGTGGCTGGAGTCTTTGACAATTTTTAGGGCCTTCCTCTGACACCGCCTGGTATAGAGGTCCTGGATGGCAGGGAGCTTGGCCCCAGTGATGTACTGGGCCGTACGCACTACCCTCTGTAGAACCTCAGATGCCGAGCAGTTGCCATACCAGGCGGTGATACTGTGCCATGTGCTGGTGTGTGTGTGTGTGTGTGTGTGTGTGTGTGTGTGTGTGTGTGTGTGTGTGTGTGTGTGTGTGTGTGTGGGTATGTGCCATGTGTGTGTGTGTGTGTGTGTGTGTGTGTGTGTGTGTGTGTGTGTGTGTGTGTGTGTGTGTGTGTGTGTGTGTGTGTCTGTGTGTGTAGCTACAGTAATAACAGGAATTAACCTTGTTGATGTAGTACAAGGCCCTCATAAGCCTGTATAGTTCAACATAGACATGTCTGTATTCATTAAATGAAATAGTGAAATGAAATAATGAATAATTAAATCATTACCTGAATTAAATATATTAAACGGATCATCTAATTTCACTGCGATCGTTTAGTCAACATGCAATAATAGCTGTACACTGTTAATCACTGACATTAATAATTTGCGTTGCTGGCTTCATTCAAAACTGTTAATATGATGGATTTTTGGATGTCCTTGGTCTCATTATTGGTTGGAGGTCCCAGACATGAGGCCAACTTGACCATATTACCCTGGAGGCATACTTACACACCCAGTCTCAATACTTTGCGTGAATGATATCTCTCAACTTTAAGCATTGCGAATAATTCGAATACAAAATTATTTGCTTAGCTTCTCTCTGTTCTGTGGTTGCATGAAAATAGCAAACAAAATAACGTGAATTCAGCGATTACATTTGTTTAATCGTTCTTTGTGGCTCCCTGATTAAACAGTAACATCCGTTACCGTAGTGACGCATTCATTACCGTAGTAACGTAGGTTACCTGTACTCTAATGGCTTAGCGGTGTGTTGAATAGATTCCAAGATCCGGACATGAGCGAGCGCTCGGTTAGCTCTCGTTCTCGACTTTTTTGCACCCGTCGGCACGCTTAAAAGCAACCGGGAGAAATGGCGAGAAAAGAATGTGCCCTTACATACAACATCTGCAAGGTCCCTCAGTCAAGTGTTGAATTTCAAGCAAAGATTCAACTACAAAGACCAGGTAGCTTTTAGAAAGCCTCATAAAGAAGGGCAGTGATTGGTAGATGGGTAACAATAACAAATCAGATATTGAATATCTCTTTAAGCATGGTCAAATTAATAATTATGCTGTAGATGATGAAGGTGGCTCCACTGGCTTCCAGTTGAAGCTCGCATCTGTTACAAGACCATGGTGCTTGCCTACGGAGCTGTGAGGGGAACGGCACCTCCGTACCTTCAGGCTCTGATCAGTCCCTACACCCAAACGAGGGCATTGCGTTCATCCACCTCTGGCCTGCTGGCCCCCCTTCCTCTGCTGAAGCACAGTTCCCGCTCAGCCCAGTCAAAACTGTTCGCTGCTCTGGCACCCCAATGGTGGAACAAGCTCCCTCACGACGCCAGGACAGCGGAGTCACTCACCACCTTCCGGAGACATTTGAAACCCCACCTCTTTAAGGAATACCTGGGATAGGATAAAGTAATCCTTCTACCCCCCCCCCCCCCCCCCCCCCCTAAAGAAAAATAATTATAATAAAAATAATTATAATATTGTAAAGTGGTTATCCCACTGGCTATAGGGTGAATGCACCAATTTGTAAGTCGCTCTGGATAAGAGCGTCTGCTAAATGACGTAAATGTAATGTAAATGTAAATGTAATGATGTACAGCTCATCATGAAACTATTCAGACCCCTTGACATTTTCCACATTTTGTTACATTACAATCTTATTCTAAAATGGATTAAATACATTTTTTCCCTCATCAATCTACACACAATACCCCATAACGACAAAGTTTTTTAGACATTTTTGCAAATGTATTAAAAATAAAAACAGAAATACCTTATTTACATAAGTATTCTGACCCTTTGCTATGAGACTCGAAATTGAGCTCAGGTGCATCCTGTTTCCATTGATCATCCTTGAGATGTTTCTACAACATGATTGGAGTCCACCTGTGGTCAATTCAATTGATTGGATGTGATTTGGAAAAGCACACACCTGTCTATGTAAGATCCCACAGTTGACAGTGCATGTCAGAGCAAAAACAAAGCCATACAGTGGGGGAAAAAAGTATTTAGTCAGCCACCAATTGTGCAAGTTCTCCCACTTAAAAAGATGAGAGAGGCCTGTAATTTTCATCATAGGTACACGTCAACTATGACAGACAAAATGAGATTTTTTTTCTCCAGAAAATCACATTGTAGGATTTTTTATGAATTTATTTGCAAATTATGGTGGAAAATAAGTATTTGGTCAATAACAAAAGTTGCTCAATACTTTGTTATATACCCTTTGTTGGCAATGACACAGGTCAAAATGTTTTCTGTAAGTCTTCACAAGGTTTTCACACACTGTTGCTGGTATTTTGGCCCATTCCTCCATGCAGATCTCCTCTAGAGCAGTGATGTTTTGGGGCTGTCGCTGGGCAACACGGACTTTCAACTTCCTCCAAAGATTTTCTATGGTGTTGAGATCTGGAGACTGGCTAGGCCACTCCAGGACCTTGAAATGCTTCTTACGAAGCCACTCCTTCGTTGCCCGGGCGGTGTGTTTGGGATCATTGTCATGCTGAAAGACCCAGCCACGTTTCATCTTCAATGCCCTTGCTGCTGGAAGGAGGTTTTCACTCAAAATCTCACGATACATGGCCCCATTCATTCTTTCCTTTACACGGATCAGTCGTCCTGGTCCCTTTGCAGAAAAACTGCCCCAAAGCATGATGTTTCCACCCCCATGCTTCACAGTAGGTATGGTGTTCTTTGGATGCAACTCAGCATTCGTTGTCCTCCAAACACGACGAGTTGAGTTTTTACCAAAAAGTTATATTTTGGTTTCATCTGACCATATGACATTCTCCCAATCCTCTTCTGGATCATCCAAATGCACTCTAGCAAACTTCAGATGGGCCTGGACATGTACTGGCTTAAGCAGGGGGACACGTCTGGAACTGCAGGATTTGAGTCCCTGGCGGCGTAGTGTGTTACTGATGGTAGGCTTTGTTACTTTGGTCCCAGGTCTCTGCAGGTCATTCACTAGGTCCCCCCGTGTGGTTCTGGGATTTTTGCTCACCGTTCTTGTGATCATTTTGACCCCACGGGGTGAGATCTTGCGTGGAGCCCCAGATCGAGGGAGATTATCAGTGTCTTGTATGTCTTCCATTTCCTATTAATTGCTCCCACAGTTGATTTCATCAAACCAAGCTGCTTACCTATTGCAGATTCAGTCTTCCCAGCCTGGTGCAGGTCTACAATTTTGTTTCTGGTGTCCTTTGACAGCTCTTTGGTCTTGGCCATAGTGGAGTTTGGAGTGTGACTGTTTGAGGTTGTGGACAGGTGTCTTTTATACTGATAACAAGTTCAAACAGGTGCCATTAATACAGGTAACGAGTGGAGGACAGAGGAGCCTCTTAAAGAAGAAGTTACAGGTCTGTGAGAGCCAGAAATCTTGCTTGTTTGTAGGTGACCAAATACTTATTTTCCACCATAATTTGCAAATAAATTCATTAAAAAATCCTACAATGTGATTTTCTGCATTTTTTTCCCTCAATTTGTCTGTCATAGTTGACGTGTACCTATGATGAAAATTACAGGCCTCTCTCATCTTTTTAAGTGGGAGAACTTGCACAATTGGTGGCTGACTAAATACTTTTTTCCCCCCACTGTATGTGTTATTTCATAGTTTTGATGTCTTCACTATTATTCTACAATGTAGAAAATAGCTAAAATAAAGACAAACCCTTGAATGAGTAGGTGTGTCCACATTTTTGACTGGTACTGAATGTATATACAGTGGGGAAAAAAAGTATTTAGTCAGCCACCAATTGTGCAAGTTCTCCCACTTAAAAAGATGAGAGAGGCCTGTAATTTTCATCATATGTATGAGGCTATATATCAACTCCTGCTGTGTTTCTCACATATGTATTGACAGAAAGATGGAGATACAGGAGAGAGAGTGATATGGTCACCCACCCACCCACCCACCCACCCACCCACCCACCCACCCACCACACACACACACACACACACACACACACACACACACACACACACACACACACACACACACACACACACACACACACACACACACACACACACACACACACACACACACACACACACACACACACACACACACACACACACACACACGCGCACACACGCGCACACACACCCCAGCACATGGCTAAAGGTCACGCTACAGCAACTTACATACAGAAGAAAATCCATTAGTGCTAGCTATCCTACCCCATGATGGGAATTCAGAGGTGAATCGGAACAAAGCAAGCAGATAATAAGACACGTGGTCATAGGTCAACTTTGTCTGTGCTTATCATCACAACGTGGTCATAGGTCAACTTTTGTCTGTGCTTATCCTCACACGTGGTCATAGGTCAACGTTGTGTCACAGTCCACAGAGTATACAGTCATGTATTCTACAACAGGGGACCTGTTAATTGAAATGCATTCCAGGTGACTACCTCATGAATCTGGTTGAGAGAATACCAATAGTGTGCAAAGCTGTCATCAAGGCAAAGGGTGTCTACTTTGAAGAATCTCAAATATAAAATATATTTTGATTTGTTTAACACTTTTTTGTTTACTACATGATTCCATATGTGTTATTTCATAGTTTTGATGTCTTCACTATTATTCTACAATGTAAAAAATAAAGAAAAACCCTGGAATGAGTAAGAGTTAAACAAATCAAGATATATTTTATATTTGAGATTCTTCAAAGTAGCCACCCTTTGCCTTGATGACAGCTTTTCACACTATTTGGTAAAATACCAAGTCCGTATTATGGCAAGAACAGCTCAAATAAGCAAAGAGAAACGACAGTCCATCATTACTTTAAGACAAGAACTTTGAAAGTTTCTTCAAGTGCAGTCGCAAAAACCATCAAGCGCTATGATGAAACTGGCTCTCATGAGCACCGCCACAGGAATGGAAGACCCAGAGTTACCTCTGCTGCAGAGGTTAAGTTCATTAGAGTTACCAGCCCCAGAAATTGCAGCCCAAATAAATGCTTCACAGAGTTCAGGTAACAGACACATCTCAACATCAACTGTTCAGAGGGGACTGCGTGAATCAGGCCTTCATGGTCGAATTGCTGCAAAGAAACCACTACTAAAGGACACCAATAAGAAGAAGGGACTTGCTTGGGCCAAGAAACACGAGCAATGGACATTAGACCGGTTCCAACCGCAGTGTCTTTGTGAGACGCAGAGTAGGTGAACGGATGATCTCTGCATGTGTGTTTCCCACCGTCAAGTATGGAGGAGGAGGTGTTATGTTGTGGGCGTACTTTGCTGGTGACACTGTCTGTGATTTATTTAGAATTCAAGGCACACTTAACCAGCATGGCTACCACAGCATTCTGCAGAGATACGCCATCTCATCTGGTTTGGGCTTAGTGGGACTTTCATTTGTTTTTCAACAGGACAATGACCCAACACACCTCCAGGCTGGGTAAGGGCTATTTAACCAAGAAGGAGAGTGATGGAGTACTGCATCCAAAAAGTTATACTTTTGAATCATCTGTCCATAGAACGTTCTTCCAAGAGTCTTGATGATCATCCAGGTGCTTTTTGACAAACTTGAGTCAACTTTTTGGACGAGATGGGTCCCATTATGCCTGGCGAAAACCAAACTCTGCATTCCACAGTAAGAACATCATACCAAAGGTCAAGCATGGTGGTGGTGGTGTGATGGTTTGGGGATGCTTTGCTGCCTCAGGACCTGGACGACTTGCCTTAATAGAAGGAACCATGAATTCTGCTCTGTATCAGAGAATTCTACAGGAGAATGTCAGACCATCCGTCTGTGAGCTGAAGCAGAAGCGCAGCTGGGTCATGCAGCAAGACAATGATCCAAAACACACAATCAAGACTACATGAAAATTGCTAAAAAGCAACAAATTTGAAGTTTTGGAATGGCCTAGTCAAAGTCCAGACCTAATCCCAATTGAGATGTTGTGGCAGGACTTGAAACGAGCAGTTCATGCTTGAAAACCCACACGTCACTGAGTTAAAGCAGTTCCGCATGGAAGAGTGGGCCAAAATTCCTCCACAGCGACGTGAGAGACTGATCAACAACTACAGGAAGCATTTGGTTGGAGTCATTGCAGCTAAAGGTGGCACAACCAGTTATTGAGTGTAAGGGGGCAATTACTTTTTCACACAGAGAAATTGGGTGTTGCATAACTTTGTTTATGAAATAAATATGTAATTGTTGTGTTATTTGTTCACTTATGTTCCCTTTATCTAATATTAGGTTTTGGATAAAGATCTGATAACATTCAGTATCACAAATATGCAAAAGTAGAGAAAATTAGAAAGGGGGCAAATACTTTTTCATAGCATGTATATGGACCAGTCATTTACATAACTATATGGACCAGTCATTTACATAACTATATGGACCAGTCCTTTACATAACTATATGGACCAGTCCAAGCATACCCATAACATGATGCAGCCACCACCATGCTCGAAAATATGAAGAGCGGTACTCAGTGATGTGTTGTGTTGGATTTGCCCCAAACATAACGCTTTGTATTCAGGACATAAAGTTCATTTCTTTGCAGTATTACTTAAGTGCCTTGTTGCAAACAGGATGCATGTTTTGTAATATTTTTATTCTGTACAAGCTTCCTTATTTTCACTCTGTCGATTAGGTTAGTATTGTGGAGTAACTACAATGTTGTTGATCCATCCTCTGTTTTCTCCTATCACAGCCATTAAACTCTG
>NW_028161833.1:0-8000 GCF_964263955.1 Coregonus lavaretus
GAGTTACAGCCTTCCTCAGCTTCCATCCGCGGGCATATTACCAGACACTTCAGGAGTGCTGGAATTAAGCACGGTTCTCTCCTTCCCCTCCCGGCTTTTAATAAGTGCACAATGGATGACACACGCACTTTTGACAAAGAGAGGGACTGATATTTTAATTATACACTTTTTTCTCTCCGTTCTCTCCCTCTCTCTCTCTCTCCCTCCTCTTCATCTTTTAATTGCTGTTGTTAATCACTCATTAACTTCTCCCCCCGTTGATGTGCAACTCCTAAATCTACCTACGACACGATTAGCTCAATGGAATCAATCGCTTGGCTTTTATCTCTCAAGCAACGGATTTCTTATTTTTTTAACTAGGAGATTTGTTTTTGAGCCAAAGCAGAGATGTTTTATTCTTCCTTTGCATGAACTGCATTTAAATATTTGATAGAGTTGCAATTCAACACGACTTCGTTCAACTTACAGACATCCCCATTATGCCTAAGGGTATATGTTATTGTGTGCCATTTGCTGTCCCCTGATACCAACACACAAAGAGAACAATGCATGGGTGATATCTACCTTACGTGCTTTCTCTCCCTCCCCTCATCTCCCTCTCTCCCTCTCCATCCTCCTCCCACTCTCTCTCTTTTCTCACCATTCTCACCCCAGACATCCCTATAGGAGCTGTTTTGTTGTGTATAAAACTTCCCACAAGAGATCAGGTCCACTCGTTTCTTCTGGTGAGATGGAGGTCCCTGTGTGTCATGATTGGGAGTGACGTGTGCCAGACAGACACCAAGCAGGGGGGAACAAACATACTCACGAGGGCATTGAGCCTCTGGGAACTAGCCAAGCTCCCTTTCACTCAGAGCGAAGGCCAGAAGAGAATGGCAATCATGGATTGTCTGGATATTTAAAAGATATCTGTACTTCTTTTTGGACTGAACTGACTTTTCCAAAATGTCTAAGTGAACAAATAAAGCATTGCCATTTCAGAGGGGAGCATTTTGCACTTACCATACAACAGGCTGCGATCAGACAAACCCTTGTGCAGGTTTCCATAAATCTCAATCATAATCATAACCCATTACAGCTTTCTACGAAAGTTTTCATTGTACAACAGGGTACGGTGTAGCAAGGACAATTGACTCCAACAGGCCCATCCAAACACAGCCAGTGACAATGTAGCCTCTTTTGCTGATGTGATGACCAAGCCAGTCCTCCAGAGTGTATGTGCTGTGCTGAGTTAGCTGCTTTAGCTAAAGCACTGATCCTGCCATTTATGGAGGCTGGCCACTAAAGAGCAAGCATGACCTCGCCTGACCATTAAGTGTCTGACAATCTTATTAAGAGGTAGGTCTAATAGGATGGATAAGCTCAGAGAGAGAGAGTACGTATGCTAGCTACAAAAGAGATGCTCAGTTGGGCCTATTCAGCCAATACAAAAACATACTTTCACAAATATGACAAAACACTTCCTGCCTAAAGTTTTCACAAAGTGTCATTTGAAGCATAAATCTGGTATTGGAAAAGAGGTTTGCGTTCACATTACTAAGAGTAACATTGCTCATGAAAGTATTAGGGCTCTGATTGAATATTTCCTCAATACCAGCATATAGTTCAGTGGAATATAAAATCTAACCCAAACTGACTGTGAAATATCTGCAAACTGTGTTACATATTGTATACGACTATTATAGATACTGTCCAGTCATGGCTTTAGTATGTGTGTGTGCTCATGTTTGTGTTCCTTCTGCGGAAACATTAATTTTACAAACATCAGCCCAAGGCTACTAAACACATCCAATCCATTATGGTGTGCTTTATCGTGTTATGGCGGGCTAACGGGCTGTAAAGCTGTCCCGGTCATAAAGAGCGATCGCGGCGCACACAAGAAGTCAGAAACAAAACCCTGAGCTCTCCAAGCAAACGCACCCCCTCCACGTTATCATCCAAACAGCTCTGTCACATACTTAACCTTTCCAGACCAGCCTTTCTGCATTATTTTCCAAATGACCTTTAGCGTTACTTATTTCATTTCCGATAATGCCGTACTAAATAAAGTTAAGCGAATCAAAGCAAAACGTGTTTGCTTTGGTCGATAAGGATCGTGCACGCTAACTGACATGATAGTGAAGATGGGTACCAAAACAGTAAACATTTCTGATGGGCGGAATTAATTATTTTTCATATACACAGAATAATATGACCTAAAAAGCACACATAAAATCCTGAGTTTGGTATAGGCGAGGAGAAATGTCTATTCAATCAAGATACAAGCTAATTTAGAACTTTTTCTAACGGTTGCAAATTAATTATGCAAACATAACGCGGCTCGTGGTTTCTGGCTTGTTGAGAGTAAATATTAAATGTTTACATATGTTGTGTGATAACGAATTCAGTATTTTTGCATACCATTTCGCTCCGCATGCACATGGGTGGGTGATCCTTTTTGGTCACATAAACCTATATAATTTACTAAGGCAATGAGCTTTCAAATGTCGTCTCCTCACATAAGTACAGAGCTATAGCCTGGGTGTTGTACTTTCAGACACAATCCAAAGCCTTAACAGTGAGAGAGAGAGCGCTTCACACCAGTCTTCAAGAGTGGAAATCCGATGAAGTCGCTAATGCACGTGATGATTAAGTGTAACTCAAATACCGACTGTGTTGTTCACCGACCTGACAGGCCGTAATTTCCTGTATTATATTCTCCGGTTTTAATTGCACGCCACCAACATCCCTCTGACACGTTATGAAGCGATGATGTACAATTATTTCGGGGGCGGCAGAGAGATCAGAGGAGTGACATTATAATCATCCTCATAGGGATCCCTTTCTTCATCTGCAACAACCATTAACATTGAAATGGAGGAGAGGAGACAAAAAAAAAGACATTAAAATAGTCTGAGTTATAACCAGATTCTGTTTGAGGATTAAAGAGTATCACGTCAGGGAGGAAGAGGGGTGGTGGTGGTGGGGTGTGGTGGGAGTGGTGGTGGGGGACACACAATGGAGGGGCTGAGTTAAGTGATGGCTTTCTCTGGATAAGCAGAGCACTAAGATGCTCCTCTCCTGTCAAGGCCCGGGCCTCACACACGCACGCACCACACAGACACACAGACACAGACACACACACACACACACACACACACACACACACACACACACACACACACACTGGTACAGGCCTGGGCATTAAGGCATATTACAGAGGATGAGCCGGGGAAGGGAGGGGAAGGCGGAACTGAACTGATGGGGCTATTCTGGAACCAGCAGAGACACACTCACAGACGGGGAGACACATAAGCCTGACACGAGCCAGCCCTATCCTGTTCCATTCGAATCACACCAACATGAAATTATGACTAAATATACTCACTCCGGACTCGGCTAGTAAGTCAACGGAGGAAGAGGGTGAAAAAGACCTCTCAGATACCGAAATGACTGACAACTTTTTTTGTTGATGAAGAGAGAAACCGTTAAAGTTTAAACTAGTGCTAGTTGACAGGTAGTTCCAACTATAGTGGCCATCTGGCTGATATGATATCATAGAACCAGGTCCAATGGGAGGACCATCCATGATGTTGTTAATACTTCCAACGCCTTGGCCCCCAGATATTAAACCAATGCTTCACAGCGTTTAGACTCCTGATGCATAATTTAACACCTACAAACAGCACAGGCTGTCCACGGCATCTTTAGGGAGGGTGAGGCGAGAGCGGTGGGGCTATGGGGGGGAAGTGGTGAGGGTAAGGGATGCTGAAATGCTGAATCCAGGGCCTTTTGGGAGGAGAGAACATGATGGAGGAGAGGAAGGGAGTGCTCATTAAATGGCCTAGGTCCACTGTGGACAGACACACACCACACAAAAGGTGTGTAAAAGGCTTTTTTTCCAATTAAATACAGTATGAGGAATCTTGTCGTACTGTATGTGCTAGGGGGGCAATTTGTGTTTTTCTGCTGTTTTTGCAGGTTGTTGTTATGGCCAGCTTAGGGCTACATCAATCAGTTTGGAGATGTCATTGCCGCAAGATTCAGTCTTTTAATTCTTAGGTCTAAGCCGTTGGGGTGGGGTTCTAAGATGACATATGGAATTGTTTTAAGATGGGCATACCATGGATCATTTAGCTATTTGATTTGGAATTTTAGGACCCCTTTAGGTATTCCCAAAAAATATTTAAAATATTGAATTTGGAATTTACTACTATAGTCCATAGAAATGCATTGAATAACACATTCATAAATAGACAGTAAAAAAATCAATCATAAGGAATAAGGTTTTGAAGAGTCTAGGAGGTTAATGATGAACGTGTCACTCTGAAGGACAAGAAAGACACAACAAAAGAGAGAGGAACCGAAACAGAAAAGAAGAGAGTAACAGAAAGCTAAAAGAAGGGGGAGAGAGAGAGAGAGAGAGAGAGAGAGAGAGAGAGAGAGAGAGAGAGAGAGAGAGAGAGAGTGTGTGTAAAGGCATGGTGTACACACAACACAGCCTACCTATACTGAACAGCCCTCTCACAGCCTTCTCACGTTTGATTGGCAGCCGGGTCAGAGGTGCCTGTCTGTCCTGGCCTTGATTTGCATTTGTTAATTAAATGCCACAACAATATGATCTTTAACTATCAACAACTTCCCAGAGTCCTCTGCGGAGACGAGCAGCCCTCCGCAGCTCCCCGTGGCACTTGGCTCAGCTAAAATGAGGTGGACAGCGGAGGCGCACCACGTCCATTTGGGGGCGTCTCAATCGTTAGCGCACAGTGTCAAAGGCGGGTAATATTCTCAGCCACAGAGTTCACCGGGGGGAGCGCCAATCGACAGCGCAGGGAAAAAGACCACACACGTGTTTAGATTGAGTTAAACAACACTGCTGCTCCTCCTCAACATGGTACCAAGAGCAGGAGGAGCTCACTCTGTGATAGTAATGGGAAATGAATGAATAGACTACTGGTTTGTCTCGCAAAGCAGTGAAGTCATGTAGAACCATAGAAATATAATTACTGATGAATGTTCCAGTCAAATTGCCATGGTCTGAGGGGCTTTGTACGTTCCAGTAATTATATCTCTGTGTGTAAAACCACCACATTTTGCTAAACTGATGAATTTCAATTTTGTAGTTACAGAAACTTTGGTCGCGTAAACTTAAGTTAACGCTTCAGCTATTGTAATCAAGATGATAAATCGTAATAATGAGAAACAATTTCATTAGATAAAGAGGGTTTTGTTTCGAGAAATATCACCTCACCCAGTGTGTGCAACAGAATACCTAATGGCCAGTTTACATTGTAATCTCGCTTTCTAGGTCAGCCCAAACAGAAAAAGGGAAATTGCATTAACTGAGACATGAACAGCCATTAGCAACAGCTCTGCATTCAGATTAAGGAAGCCAACCACATATATGTAGGCCTATATTATCTAATCTGAATACTTTAGGAAGGCTACTTTGGCCTTAATGAGGGTGTTTCTGGTCTGTTCTTTGTTTGCTGCTCTTTAGTCAAGAGGAAAAGTTGCCCCGGTGATCAGTCAGCAGTGAGAGCGCGCACACACACACACAGGGCCGATTTGTCACAAGTGTCTGGCTCAGGCGGGAGATAGCTCCTCCATCCGCATGATTTGTGAAACCAGAAGCTGTATTTAGTAGACTCATTTAAAGGCAGTCAGGCACATTGGAGAACTGTGTTCTCCCTCTGTGTGTGTGTGTGTGTGTGTGTGTGTGTGTGTGTGTGTGTGTGTGTGTGTGTGTGTGTGTGTGTGTGTTCTCTTGGTCAAAGCCCTAACACATTTATAGCACTTGGGGAAAAGGCTTTAGCTGGAGGGCTTGTGAAACATGAGCCTTTTTCCTCATTAGAGGTAGCTGTGTTTAACTAAATCTGTTTGCCCTTCTGTAAAACGTTTGTGAAAGGCGGCGACAAATAAACACGGTCATTCCACTCGACTGTGGCAGACAAAAAACATAGCGACCGAACTAAACGCAACACATTTAAACAAACAGTTTACACAGAAGCACTGAGGGAGACTAAATAACTACACATCTTCATCTATGTATCACATAGCCGCAGAGAACATGGTACAAGCTGAAGATCCTGCTATTTAGTCCATTTCCAAATTACACAGAAACAGTCCTACATGTCTATGTGAACACAGTAAGACGGTAGGAAGATCTAGCATTGGAATGAAACTAACGGAACTGAACTTGGCCTAAATGCAGTGTTTCTGTGGCCGTATGAAAGAGACGCAGAAGTATTTTACGTTGAGTTTATAGGCCTAACCCTACGCTGGTGGGTTATAATGTTGACTATGGTGAGATATGACAGATTGTACTGAAACATATCCCAATAACAGAAGAAATAATGGTTTGTAGAGCAAGATGATCTTTTTCTTGTGATCCAACCTAACTGGCAAAAATTACTTAAAAACCCAATAAAAAAGACTGTAAAACAAGCGTTTCTTCTTAAGTTCAGATAGTACCTTGCCGTTTCATTCCGTTTCTGACCTTTTTTCTTCCGTTTGGAACATACTGAACACGACCCTGGCATCCCCAGTTAAAAAGGTAGTGACTAGTCACTGACTGTGGTACTCACCCACATATGTGGCACTTGTATTCTCTCATGCCCAGATGTCTCTTCACGTGGTTCCTGGCGTCACCCAGCTGGGCGGTGGCAAAGTTGCAGATTTTGCACTTGAACGGCTTCGATCCTGCAGAACAATAAGTGAGGTCAATTTATCCTACTTGATCTATTGGAAAAAAATACACAAATTATTATAAACAGTATACTAAAAAGAAAGGAGTGGTTCTAGATGTTGGGGTGAAGGTAGAGAAGAGCTATATGACCAGAGGGGAGAACATGGGGGCACATTCTTTAATAACATTCAAACAGAAAGATCTTTGCACAATTGCAGAGACGGTGACACAAGAACGATGACGTGGTGAATTCTTGTTGTTAGTCAGGTTGTTGAACTCTGGAATATTCTTAACAACTACTGTACTACTTTACTGCCCAAGATTGACTGTAAAACAACCAGATGCCCTGAGCCCAGAACATTTACATTTTAGTCATTTAGCAGACGCTCTTATCCAGAGCGACTTACAGATTTTTCACCTAGTCGGCTCGGGGATTAGAACCAGCGACCTTTCGGTTACTGGCACAACACTCTTAACCACTAAGCTACCTGCCGCCCCATATAAAAAACATAAGCTTGTACAGTGAGTACATTACTTTTCTCTCCTTCAATCTCCTCCTCTCTATCTTTCCCCATCCCTCTCTCCATCTCTCTCTTACTTACTCTTCCTTCTTTTGCTTCTGGATGCGTAAATTGGATACCAAAGGTCAGGCAGAATACGTAAATCAATTCTGTGTGCGCTCACTACCCCGTTCCATCATTAAAAGCGCTAATCACTCTGCCTGGCTTTGCAGGGAGGTTTTCTTCTAATTATTCTCATTAATAAATGGGGAGGGTGGGGTGGCGCTGGCGTTTGAGAGAGTGGCACAGTCTCTGCCTGCCATTTGTCATTTAAGAGCAGCAGAGCGAGAGAGAGGGGCGGGGGCTACTATGGACAGTCAGCACCCATGATGGCTAGACGGGACACCACACCATAGGCTAATAGAACACACTCACTGGGGATGGCCTATTCAATCAAACAAGCGCTGCAGCATGCCGCGGAATAGTACCGTAGCATTGTAAATATGTCCAAAAATAATGGACAGTGCTGTTTCAGTTAGCCTAGTTATAACATTTACGCATAAGTCAATTCATGATTGCAACAGTGCTATTTTTCCTAAATTAATTGAACCCAACCATTGTTATTTCTTTGTGTATATAGAATATACACAAGATGTGTATGCAACTACAAGTAAGCGACATTCATGTGGATGGTGCCGCATAGACTAGGGCCAGGTCCCATGCAGATAGACTAGAGTAGCAGTTCTCCAGTATGACACACCAATCTGACTGGGAACCTCCTATGATATACTCGCTATGCATTTTTTTACAAACCACTCTCCCAGTGAATATCC
>NW_028161832.1:2500-20652 GCF_964263955.1 Coregonus lavaretus
CAAAGGAAGAGGGGGAGACAGATAGGGAGAGGAGGAGAGATAAGGAGAGAGATAAGGAGAGTGATAAGGAGATAGATAAGGAGAGAGATAGGCAGAGAGCTAGGGAGAGAGAAGAGAGAGGGAAAGAGACAGGGAGGGATGAAAAGAGGGGGAGAGAGAAAGGGAGAGATGTGGGCAGAGATAGGGAGAAGAGATAGGGAGAAGGGGAGAGGGATAGGGAGAGGGGGAGAGAGATAGGGAGAGAGATAGGGAGAGGGGGAGAGAGATAGGAGAGGGGAGAGAGATAGGGAGAGGGGGAGAACGATGGTGAGAGGTGGGGAGAGGGGGAGAGTGATAAGGAGAGGGAGAGGGAGAGTGGGAGAGAGAGAGAGCAGAGAGAGAGAGAGAGAGAGAGAGAGAGAGAGAGGGGGGGGCAGATACAGAGAAAGAGAGAGAGAGAGAGAGAGAGAGAGAGAGAGAGAGAGAGAGAGAGAGAGAAAGACAGAGAAAGAGAAAGAGAGAGAGAAAGAGAGAGCAAGAGAGAGAGAGAGTGTGTGAGAAAGAGAGAGACAGTGTGAGAAAGAGAGAGAGAGAGAGAGAGAGAGAGAGAGAGAGAGAGAGAGAGGGGGAGAGAGACAGAGACAGAGACAGAGAGAGAGCGAGAGAGAGAGAGAGAGAGAAAGAGAAAGAGAAAGAGAAAGAGAGAGAGAGAGAGAGAGAGAGAGAGAGAGAGAGAGAGAGAGTTGGGGAGAGAGAGATGAGGAGAGGGGGAATACGTATTTCCTCTCCCTCTGTCTTATATCTGGAAGCATGAGTAGTGTGGGTGTGTGATATTCATCTCCTGTGTACTGTCATTGTTATCCATTAGCAATAGGCTCCTGTCATGTACCGCTGGCCTCCATGTCTGTGCCTCTGTCTCTGTGGTTGTCGCCCCAGGTTCAGCTGAAGTAATGGTGGTGTCAGGATTCCCTTATTTCTTTAAATGAACCAAGCTGTCATCATAGTTTCCCTTAGAAATTCGGCGTATTATTGATGAACGTTGATTTTAATTTTTTTTTATGGTGTTTTAATTCTGCAGAGTTACAGAGTTAATTCCATTAAAACAGAAACAACCTCAAAGGTTAACAGTTTAAATAAAATCAAGTCAAGTTTTATTTGTCACATGCGCCGAATACAGCAGGTGTACCTTGACAGCACCTTACCTTGACATGCTGACTTACAAGCCCTTAACCAACAATGCAGTTTTTAAGAAAAATAAGTGTTAAGTAAAAAATAGACAAGTAAAAAATAACAAATAAAAAGAAATAACAAATAATTAAAGAGTAGAAGTAAAATAACAGTAGGGAGGCTATATACAGGGGGTACCGGTACAGAGTCAATGGGAAATAACAGTAGGGAGGCTATATACAGGGGGTACCGGTACAGAGTCAATGGGAAATAACAGTAGGGAGGCTATATACAGGGGGTACCGGTACAGAGTCAATGGGAAATAACAGTAGGGAGGCTATAGACAGGGGGTACCGGTACAGAGTCAATGGGAAATAACAGTAGGGAGGCTATATACAGGGGGTACCGGTACAGAGTCAATGGGAAATAACAGTAGGGAGGCTATATACAGGGGGTACCGGTACAGAGTCAATGGGAAATAACAGTAGGGAGGCTATATACAGGGGGTACCGGTACAGAGTCAATGGGAAATAACAGTAGGGAGGCTATATACAGGGGGTACCGGTACAGAGTCAATGGGAAATAACAGTAGGGAGGCTATATACAGGGGGTACCGGTACAGAGTCAATGGGAAATAACAGTAGGGAGGCTATATACAGGGGGTACCGGTACAGAGTCAATGGGAAATAACAGTAGGGAGGCTATATACAGGGGGGTACCGGTACAGAGTCAATGGGAAATAACAGTAGGGAGGCTATATACAGGGGGTACCGGTACAGAGTCAATGGGAAATAACAGTAGGGAGGCTATATACAGGGGGTACCGGTACAGAGTCAATGGGAAATAACAGTAGGGAGGCTATATACAGGGGGTACCGGTACAGAGTCAATGGGAAATAACAGCAGGGAGGCTATATACAGGGGGTACCGGTACAGAGTCAATGGGAAATAACAGTAGGGAGGCTATATACAGGGGGTACCGGTACAGAGTCAATGGGAAATAACAGTAGGGAGGCTATATACAGGGGGTACCGGTACAGAGTCAATGGGAAATAACAGTAGGGAGGCTATATACAGGGGGTATCGGTACAGAGTAAATGGGAAATAACAGTAGGGAGGCTATATACAGGGGGTACCGGTACAGAGTCAATGGGAAATAACAGTAGGGAGGCTATATACAGGCGGTACCGGTACAGAGTCAATGTGTAATAACAGTAGGGAGGCTATATACAGGGGGTACCGTAACAGAGTCAATGGGAAATAACAGTAGGGAGGCTATATACAGGGGGTACCGGTACAGAGTCAATGTGTAATAACAGTAGGGAGGCTATATACAGGGGGTACCGGTACAGAGTCAATGGGAAATAACAGTAGGGAGGCTATATACAGGGGTACCGGTACAGAGTCAATGTGAAATAACAGTAGTGAGGCTATATACAGGGGGTACCGGTACAGAGTCAATGTGTAATAACAGTAGGGAGGCTATATACAGGGGGTACCGGTACAGAGTCAATGTGAAATAACAGTAGGGAGGCTATATACAGGGGGTACCGGTACAGAGTCAATGGGAAATAATAGTAGGGAGGCTATATACAGGGGGTACCGGTACAGAGTCAATGGGAAATAACAGTAGGGAGGCTATATACAGGGGGTACCGGTACAGAGTCAATGGGAAATAACAGTAGGGAGGCTATATACAGGGGGTACCGGTACAGAGTCAATGTGAAATAACAGTAGGGAGGCTATATACAGGGGGTACCGGTACAGAGTCAATGGGAAATAACAGTAGGGAGGCTATATACAGGGGTACCGGTACAGAGTCAATGGGAAATAACAGTAGGGAAACTATACACAGGGGGTACCGGTACAGAGTCAATGGGAAATAACAGTAGGGAGGCTATATACAGGGGGTACCGGTACAGAGTCAATGTGTAATAACAGTAGGGAGGCTATATACAGGGGGTACCGGTACAGAGTCAATGGGAAATAACAGTAGGGAGGCTATATACAGGGGGTACCGGTACAGAGTCAATGGGAAATAACAGTAGAGAGGCTATATACAGGGGGTACCGGTACAGAGTCAATGGGAAATAACAGTAGGGAGGCTATATACAGGGGGTACCGGTACAGAGTCAATGGGAAATAACAGTAGAGAGGCTATATACAGGGGGTACCGGTACAGAGTCAATGGGAAATAACAGTAGGGAGGCTATATACAGGGGGTACCGGGACAGAGTCAATGGGAAATAACAGTAGGGAGGCTATATACAGGGGGTACCGGGACAGAGTCAATGGGTAATAACAGTAGGGAGGCTATATACAGGGGGTACCGGTACAGAGTCAATGGGAAATAACAGTAGCGAGGCTATATACAGGGGGCACCGGTACAGAGTCAATGGGAAATAACAGTAGGGAGGCTATATACAGGGGGTACCGGTACAGAGTCAATGGGAAATAACAGTAGGGAGGCTATATACAGGGGGTACCGGTACAGAGTCAATGGGAAATAACAGTAGGGAGGCTATATACAGGGGGTACCGGTACAGAGTCAATGGGAAATAACAGTAGGGAGGCTATATACAGGGGGTACCGGTACAGAGTCAATGGGAAATAACAGTAGGGAGGCTATATACAGGGGGTACCGGGACAGAGTCAATAGGAAATAACAGTAGGGAGGCTATATACAGGGGGTACCGGGACAGAGTCAATGGGAAATAACAGTAGGGAGGCTATATACAGGGGGTACCGGTACAGAGTCAATGGGAAATAACAGTAGCGAGGCTATATACAGCGGGTACCGGTACAGAGTCAATGGGAAATAACAGTAGGGAGGCTATATACAGGGGAAACCGGTACAGAGTCAATGGGAAATAACAGTAGCGAGGCTATATACAGGGGGCACCGGTACAGAGTCAATGGGAAATAACAGTAGGGAGGCTATATACAGGGGGTACCGGTACAGAGTCAATGGGAAATAACAGTAGGGAGGCTATATACAGGGGGTACCGGTACAGAGTCAATGTGTAATAACAGTAGGGAGGCTATATACAGGGGGTACCGGTACAGAGTCAATGGGAAATAACAGTAGGGAGGCTATATACAGGGGGGTACCGGTACAGAGTCAATGGGAAATATCAGTAGGGAGGCTATATACAGGGGGTACTGGTACAGAGTCAATGTGAAATAACAGTAGGGAGGCTATATACAGGGGGTACCGGTACAGAGTCAATGGGAAATAACAGTAGAGAGGCTATATACAGGGGGTACCGGTACAGAGTCAATGGGAAATAACAGTAGGGAGGCTATATACAGGGGGTACCGGTACAGAGCCAATGGGAAATAACAGTAGGGAGGCTATATACAGGGGCTACCGGTACAGAGTCAATGTGTAATAACAGTAGGGAGGCTATATACAGGGGGTACCGGTACAGAGTCAATGGGAAATAACAGTAGGGAGGCTATATACAGGGGGTACTGGTACAGAGTCAATGGGAAATAACAGTAGGGAGGCTATATACAGGGGGTACCGGTACAGAGTCAATGTGTAATAACTGTAGGGAGGCTATATACAGGGGGTACCGGTACAGAGTCAATGGGAAATAACAGTAGAGAGGCTATATACAGGGGGTACCGGTACAGAGTCAATGGGAAATAACAGTAGGGAGGCTATAAACAGGGGGTACCGGTACAGAGTCAATGGGAAATAACAGTAGGGAGGCTATATACAGGGGGTACCGGTACAGAGTCAATGGGAAATAACAGTAGGGAGGCTATATACAGGGGGTACCGGTACAGAGTCAATGGGAAATAACAGTAGGGAGGCTATATACAGGGGGTACCGGTACAGAGTCAATGGGAAATAACAGTAGGGAGGCTATATACAGGGGGTACCGGTACAGAGTCAATGGGAAATAACAGTAGGGAGGCTATATACAGGGGGGTACCGGTACAGAGTCAATGGGAAATATCAGTAGGGAGGCTATATACAGGGGGTACTGGTACAGAGTCAATGTGAAATAACAGTAGGGAGGCTATATACAGGGGGTACCGGTACAGAGTCAATGGGAAATAACAGTAGAGAGGCTATATACAGGGGGTACCGGTACAGAGTCAATGGGAAATAACAGTAGGGAGGCTATATACAGGGGGTACCGGTACAGAGCCAATGGGAAATAACAGTAGGGAGGCTATATACAGGGGCTACCGGTACAGAGTCAATGTGTAATAACAGTAGGGAGGCTATATACAGGGGGTACCGGTACAGAGTCAATGGGAAATAACAGTAGGGAGGCTATATACAGGGGGTACTGGTACAGAGTCAATGGGAAATAACAGTAGGGAGGCTATATACAGGGGGTACCGGTACAGAGTCAATGTGTAATAACAGTAGGGAGGCTATATACAGGGGGTACCGGTACAGAGTCAATGGGAAATAACAGTAGAGAGGCTATATACAGGGGGTACCGGTACAGAGTCAATGGGAAATAACAGTAGGGAGGCTATAAACAGGGGGTACCGGTACAGAGTCAATGGGAAATAACAGTAGGGAGGCTATATACAGGGGGTACCGGTACAGAGTCAATGGGAAATAACAGTAGGGAGGCTATATACAGGGGGTACCGGTACAGAGTCAATGGGAAATAACAGTAGGGAGGCTATATACAGGGGGTACCGGTACAGAGTCAATGGGAAATAACAGTAGGGAGGCTATATACAGGGGGTACCGGTACAGAGTCAATGGGAAATAACAGTAGGGAGGCTATATACAGGGGGTACCGGTACAGAGTCAATGTGTAATAACAGTAGGGAGGGTATATACAGGGGGTACCGGTACAGAGTCAATGGGAAATAACAGTAGAGAGGCTATATACAGGGGGTACCGGTACAGAGTCAATGGGAAATAACAGTAGGGAGGCTATATACAGGGGGTACCGGTACAGAGTCAATGGGAAATAACAGTAGGGAGGCTATATACAGGGGGTACCGGTACAGAGTCAATGGGAAATAACAGTAGGGAGGCTATATACAGGGGGTACCGGTACAGAGTCAATGGGAAATAACAGTAGGGAGGCTATATACAGGGGGTACCGGGACAGAGTCAATGGGTAATAACAGTAGGGAGGCTATATACAGGGGGTACCGGTACAGAGTCAATGGGAAATAACAGTAGCGAGGCTATATACAGGGGGCACCGGTACAGAGTCAATGGGAAATAACAGTAGGGAGGCTATATACAGGGGGTACCGGTACAGAGTCAATGGGAAATAACAGTAGGGAGGCTATATACAGGGGGTACCGGTACAGAGTCAATGGGAAATAACAGTAGGGAGGCTATATACAGGGGGTACCGGGACAGAGTCAATGGGAAATAACAGTAGGGAGGCTATATACAGGGGGTACCGGGACAGAGTCAATGGGAAATAACAGTAGGGAGGCTATATACAGGGGGTACCGGTACAGAGTCAATGGGAAATAACAGTAGCGAGGCTATATACAGGGGGCACCGGTACAGAGTCGATGGGAAATAACAGTAGGGAGGCTATATACAGGGGAAACCGGTACAGAGTCAATGGGAAATAACAGTAGCGAGGCTATATACAGGGGGCACCGGTACAGAGTCAATGGGAAATAACAGTAGGGAGGCTATATACAGGGGGTACTGGTACAGAGTCAATGTGAAATAACAGTAGGGAGGCTATATAGAGGGGGTACCGGTACAGAGTCAATGGGAAATAACAGTAGAGAGGCTATATACAGGGGGTACCGGTACAGAGTCAATGGGAAATAACAGTAGGGAGGCTATATACAGGGGGTACCGGTACAGAGCCAATGGGAAATAACAGTAGGGAGGCTATATACAGGGGGTACCGGTACAGAGCCAATGGGAAATAACAGTAGGGAGGCTATATACAGGGGGTACCGGGACAGAGTCAATGGGAAATAACAGTAGGGAGGCTATATACAGGGGGTACCGGGACAGAGTCAATGGGAAATAACAGTAGGGAGGCTATATACAGGGGGTACCGGTACAGAGTCAATGGGAAATAACAGTAGCGAGGCTATATACAGGGGGCACCGGTACAGAGTCAATGGGAAATAACAGTAGGGAGGCTATATACAGGGGAAACCGGTACAGAGTCAATGGGAAATAACAGTAGCGAGGCTATATACAGGGGGCACCGGTACAGAGTCAATGGGAAATAACAGTAGGGAGGCTATATACAGGGGGTACTGGTACAGAGGCTATATACAGGGGGTATCTGTACAGAGTCAATGGGAAATAACAGTAGGGAGGCTATATACAGGGGGTATCGGTACAGAGTCAATGGGAAATAACAGTAGGGAGGCTATATACAGGGGGTACCGGTACAGAGTCAATGGGAAATAACAGTAGGGAGGCTATATACAGGGGGTACCGGTACAGAGTCAATGTGTAATAACAGTAGGGAGGCTATATACAGGGGGTACCGGTACAGAGTCAATGGGAAATAACAGTAGGGAGGCTATATACAGGGGGTACCGGTACAGAGTCAATGTGTAATAACAGTAGGGAGGCTATATACAGGGGGTACCGGTACAGAGTCAATGGGAAATAACAGTAGAGAGGCTATATACAGGGGGTACCGGTACAGAGTCAATGGGAAATAACAGTAGGGAGGCTATATACAGGGGGTACCGGTACAGAGTCAATGGGAAATAACAGTAGGGAGGCTATATACAGGGGGTACCGGTACAGAGTCAATGGGAAATAACAGTAGGGAGGCTATATACAGGGGGTACCCGGTACAGAGTCAATGGGAAATAACAGTAGGGAGGCTATATACAGGGGGTACCGGTACAGAGTCAATGGGAAATAACAGTAGGGAGGCTATATACAGGGGGTACCGGTACAGAGTCAATGGGAAATAACAGTAGGGAGGCTATATACAGGGGGTACCGGTACAGAGTCAATGGGAAATAACAGTAGGGAGGCTATATACAGGTGGTACCGGTACAGAGTCAATGTGTAATAACAGTAGGGAGGCTATATACAGGGGGTACCGGTACAGAGTCAATGGGAAATAACAGTAGAGAGGCTATATACAGGGGGTACCGGTACAGAGTCAATGGGAAATAACAGTAGGGAGGCTATATACAGGGGGGTACCGGTACAGAGTCAATGGGAAATAACAGTAGGGAGGCTATATACAGGGGGTACCGGTACAGAGTCAATGGGAAATAACAGTAGGGAGGCTATATACAGGGGGTACCGGTACAGAGTCAATGGGAAATAACAGTAGGGAGGCTATATACAGGGGGTACCGGTACAGAGTCAATGGGAAATAACAGTAGTGAGGCTATATACAGGGGGTACCGGTACAGAGTCAATGGGAAATAACAGTAGGGAGGCTATATACAGGGGGTACCGGTACAGAGTCAATGGGAAATAACAGTAGGGAGGCTATATACAGGGGGTACCGGTACAGAGTCAATGGGAAATAACAGTAGGGAGGCTATATACAGGGGGTACCGGTACAGAGTCAATGTGTAATAACAGTAGGGAGGCTATATACAGGGGGTACCGGTACAGAGTCAATGGGAAATAACAGTAGAGAGGCTATATACAGGGGGTACCGGTACAGAGTCAATGTGTAATAACAGTAGGGAGGCTATATACAGGGGGGTACCGGTACAGAGTCAATGGGAAATAACAGTAGGGAGGCTATATACAGGGGGTACCGGTACAGAGTCAATGGGAAATAACAGTAGGGAGGCTATATACAGGGGGTACCGGTACAGAGTCAATGTGAAATAACAGTAGGGAGGCTATATACAGGGGGTACCGGTACAGAGTCAATGGGAAATAACAGTAGGGAGGCTATATACAGGGGGTACCGGTACAGAGTCAATGTGTAATAACAGTAGGGAGGCTATATACAGGGGGTACCGGTACAGAGTCAATGGGAAATAACAGTAGAGAGGCTATATACAGGGGGTACCGGTACAGAGTCAATGGGAAATAACAGTAGGGAGGCTATATACAGGGGGGTACCGGTACAGAGTCAATGGGAAATAACAGTAGGGAGGCTATATACAGGGGGTACCGGTACAGAGTCAATGGGAAATAACAGTAGGGAGGCTATATACAGGGGGTACCGGTACAGAGTCAATGTGAAATAACAGTAGGGAGGCTATATACAGGGGGTACCGGTACAGAGTCAATGGGAAATAACAGTAGGGAGGCTATATACAGGGGGTACCGGTACAGAGTCAATGGGAAATAACAGTAGGGAGGCTATATACAGGGGGTACCGGTACAGAGTCAATGGGAAATAACAGTAGTGAGGCTATATACAGGGGGTACCGGTACAGAGTCAATGGGAAATAACAGTAGGGAGGCTATATACAGGGGGTACCGGTACAGAGTCAATGGGAAATAACAGTAGGGAGGCTATATACAGGGGGTACCGGTACAGAGTCAATGGGAAATAACAGTAGGGAGGCTATATACAGGGGGTACCGGTACAGCGTCAATGGGAAATAACAGTAGGGAGGCTATATACAGGGGTTACCGGTACAGAGTCAATGGGAAATAATAGTAGGGAGGCTATATACAGGGGTTACCGGTACAGAGTCAATGGGAAATAATAGTAGGGAGGCTATATACAGGGGGTACCGGTACAGAGTCAATGGGAAATAACAGTAGGGAGGCTATATACAGGGGGTACCGGTACAGAGTCAATGGGAAATAACAGTAGGGAGGCTATATACAGGGGGTACCGGTACAGCGTCAATGGGAAATAACAGTAGGGAGGCTATATACAGGGGGCACCGGTACAGAGTCAATGGGAAATAACAGTAGGGAGGCTATATACAGGGGGGTACCGGTACAGAGTCAATGGGAAATAACAGTAGGGAGGCTATATACAGGGGGTACCGGTACAGAGTCAATGGGAAATAACAGTAGGGAGGCTATATACAGGGGTTACCGGTACAGAGTCAATGGGAAATAATAGTAGGGAGGCTATATACAGGGGTTACCGGTACAGAGTCAATGGGAAATAATAGTAGGGAGGCTATATACAGGGGGTACCGGTACAGAGTCAATGGGAAATAACAGTAGGGAGGCTATATACAGGGGGTACCGGTACAGAGTCAATGGGAAATAACAGTAGGGAGGCTATATACAGGGGGTACCGGTACAGAGTCAATGGGAAATAACAGTAGGGAGGCTATATACAGGGGGTACCGGTACAGAGTCAATGTGCGGTGGCACAGGTTAGTCGAGGTAATTGAGGTAATATATACATGTAGGTAGAGTTAAAGTGACTATGCATAGATAATAAACAGAGAGTAGCAGCAGCAGTAGTGGAACAACGCAAATAGTCTGGGTAGCCATTTCATTTCAGTGATGTACTGGGCTGTATGCTTGACGCTCTCAACCTGCTCCACCACAGCACCGTCGATGAGAATGGGGGCGTGCTCTGTCCTCTTTTTCCTGTACTCCACAATCATCTCCTTTGTCTTGATCACACTGAGGGAGAGGTTGTTATCCTGGCACCACACGGCCAGGTCTCTGACCTCCTCCCTATAGGCTGTTGTGTCGTCGGCAAATTTATCGATGAGATTAAGCCCGTAAAATGAGTGGTTAAGGTTAGGGCTATGGTTTGGGGAAGGCTTAACACAAAATAATTTCCATCAACTATCATGACGTATTCTCACGCCTTGCTAGAATATTGTGAACTGTGGTCTAAGCAGTGTTCTCTGGTTCCGAGCATGACAGTGCTGTGGTCTAAGCAGCGTTCTTTGGTTCCGAGCATGACAGTGCTGTGGTCTAAGCAGCGTTCTCTGGTTCCGAGCATGACAGTGCTGTGGTCTAAGCACCGTTCTCTGGTTCCGAGCATGACAGTGCTGTGGTCTAAGCAGCGTTCTCTGGTTCCGAGCATGACAGTGCTGGCCAATCATTTTTCTTTTCTTTTTTTTTGTGAGCGCCGAGGTAGGCATATACATATATGCCTACCTGTATGGGTGGTCCTCTGTAGCTCAGCTGGTAGAGCACAGCGCTTGTAACGCCAAGGTAGTGGGTTCGATCCCCGGGACCACCCATACACAAAAATGTATGCACGCATGACTGTAAGTCGCTTTGGATAAAAGCGTCTGCTAAATGGCATATTATTATTATATTATTATTATTATTATTATTATATACAGATGCCGTATCTTAATTTCATCACCTTATTGTTGACGGAGTCTTCCTGCACAGCCGGAGATGCAAACATATACAGTGGGGAGAACAAGTATTTGAAACACTGCCGATTTTGCAGGTTTTCCTACTTACAAAGCATGTAGAGGTCTGTCATTTTTTTTTCATAGGTACACTTCAACTGTGAGAGAATCTAAAACAAAAATCCAGAAAATCACATTGTATGATTTTTAAGTAATTAATTTGCATTTTATTGCATGACATAAGTATTTGATCACCTACCAACCAGTAAGAATTCCGGCTCTCACAGACCTGTTCGTTTTTCTTTAAGAAGCCCTCCTGTTCTCCACTCATTACCTGTATTAACTGCACCTGTTTGAACTCGTTACCTGTATAAAAGACACCTGTCCACACACTCAATCAAACAGACTCCAACCTCTCCACAATGGCCAAGACCAGAGAGCTGTGTAAGGACATCAGGGATAAAATTGTAGACCTGCACAAGGCTGGGATGGGCTACAGGACAATAGGCAAGCAGCTTGGTGAGCAGGCAACAACTGTTGGCGCAATTATTAGAAAATGGAAGAAGTTCAAGATGACGGTCAATCACCCTCGGTCTGGGGCTCCATGCAAGATCTCACATCGTGGGGCATCAATGATCATGAGGAAGGTGAGGGATCAGCCCAGAACTACACGGCAGGACCTGGTCAATGACCTGAAGAGAGCTGGGACCACAGTCTCAAAGAAAACCATTAGTAACACACTACGCCGTCATGGATTAAAATCCTGCAGCGCACGCAAGGTCCCCCTGCTCAAGCCAGCGCATGTCCAGGCCCGTCTGAAGTTTGCCAATGACCATCTGGATGATCCAGAGGAGGAATGAGAGAAGGTCATGTGGTCTGATGAGACAAAAATAGAGCTTTTTGGTCTAAACTTCACTCGCCGTGTTTGGAGGAAGAAGAAGGATGAGTACAACCCCAAGAACACCATCCCAACCGTGAAGCATGGAGGTGGAAACATCATTCTTTGGGGATGCTTTTCTGCAAAGGGGACAGGACGACTGCACCGTATTGAGGGGAGGATGGATGGGGCCATGTATCGCGAGATCTTGGCCAACAACCTCCTTCCCTCAGTAAGAGCATTGAAGATGGGTCGTGGCTGGGCCAGCATGTCAACGACCCGAAACACACAGCCAGGGCAACTAAGGAGTGGCTCCGTAAGAAGCATCTCAAGGTCCTGGAGTGTCCTAGCCAGTCTCCAGATCTGACCCCAATAGAAAATCTTTGGAGGGAGCTGAAAGTCCGTATTGCCCAGCGACAGCCCCGAAACCTCAAGGATCTGGAGAAGGTCTGTATGGAGGAGTGGGCCAAAATCCCTGCTGCAGTGTGTGCAAACCTGGTCAAGACCTACAGGAAACGTATGATCTCTGTAATTGCAAACAAAGGTTTCTGTACCAACTATTAAGTTCTGCTTTTCTGATGTATCAAATACTTATGTCTTGCAATAAAATGCAAATTAATTACTTAAAAATCATACAATGTGATTTTCTGGATTTTTGTTTTAAATCAACTCTCACAGTTGATGTGTACCTATCATAAAAATTACAGACCTCTACATGCTTTGTAAGTAGGAAAACCTGCAAAATCGGCAATGTATCAAATACTTCTTCTCCCCATTGTACAGTTGATGTCGGAAGTTTAAATACACTTAGGTTTGAGTCATTAAAACTCATTTTTTCAAACCACTCCACAAATTTTTTGTTTACAAACTATAGTTTTGGCAAGTCAGTTAGGACATCTACTTTGTGCATGACACAAGTCATTTTTCCAACAATTGTTTACAGACAGATTATTTCACTTATAATTCACTGTATCACAATTCCAGTGGGTCAGAAGTTTACATACACTAAGTTGACTGTGCCTTTAAACAGCTTGGAAAATTCCAGAAAATGATGTCACGGCTTTAGAAGCTTCTGAGAGGCTAATTGGAGGTGTACCTGTGGATTTATTTCAAGGCCTACCTTCAAACTCAGTGCCTCTTTGCTTGACATCATGGGAAAATCAAAAGAAATCAGCCAAGACCTCAGAAATAAAATGGTAGACCTCCACAAGTCTGGTTCATCCTTGGGAGCAATTTCCAAATGCCTGAAGGTACCACATTCATCTGTACAAACAATAGTATGCAAGTATAAACACCATGGGACCACGCAGCCATCATACCGCTCAGGAAGGAGACGCGTTCTGTCTCCTAGAGATGAACGTACTTTGTTGCGAAAAGTGAAAATCAATCCCAGAACAACAGCAAAAGGACCTTGTGAAGATGCTGGAGGAAACAGGTACAAAAATATCTATATCCACAGTAAAACAAGTCCTATATTGACATAACCTGAAAGGCCGCTCAGCAAGGAAGAAGCCAGTGCTCCTAAACCGCCATAAAAAGGCCAGACTACGGTTTGCAACCATAGATCCGCCTAGATCTTCCTCAAGGGGTGTCACCTCAAAACAAGCGGAGGTTCCTCTACCATGAGTCGACCCAGACGACGTAGAGAGCCAGCACTTCAGCCCATTCCGCAATCCGCCTGTTTGTCCCTCCCGGACTCTCCAAAATGCTGTGGCTTCCTCCAACCAGTGCTCCCTCTATTTCTCTCATCAGATGAGTGCCCGTACCACCAAGAGTTTCAAGGTTGACACGTCTATTTCCCTGCTGACTTGGCGGGCGTTGGAGTGGGCTACGGCCGTCTGGGAGAGAGGAGAGGAGGAGCTGAGCTGAGTGGTTCATGGCTCTGTTCAGAGGAGTCTTCAATCATCCACCGGAGGGCAGAGAGGGGGGCGAGCGACTACTCCAACTACGGCACGATGGCCAGACCGCAGCGGAGTACGCCCTAACCTTCCGTACAGTGACAGCATCCAGCGGATGGAATGAGCTCCGCACCTTATTCAGAAGAGGATTGCGCGAAGAGGTCCAGACGGAGTTGGCATGCCGAGATGACACCCTCTCCTTGGACGCACTCATCGCGATGGCCATCCTTCTGGATAACCTTCTTCGGGAGCATTGGTACCCCCGTTGTCGCTCTCCCTCCTTCGTTGACCATTCTGATTCAGAGCCTGAACCCCTCCCTGCTGCCGAGCGGCGCCGTCGGAGACATCTGGGGCTCTGTCCCTATTGTGGCCAGGAGGGACACTAGCATCAACAGTGTCCGCTACGTCCCAACCCGGGATCCACTAGAGCAGAGGGACGTCCCTGTGATCATCCGTCTCCTGGGGTAGGCGTGAGTATTCCATCATCATCACTTTCCGCCAAACCCTTTTTAGTACCGATTTCACTAGCTGGCTGTCCCTCGTGTGTTGTTTCTACAGCTCTAGTGGATTCCAGTGCCGAGGGGTATTTTATTGACCAGGTCCTTGCTTCCTCCCTTCACATAACCTCTTACCCGCTCTCCTCTCCATTTCCGGTTCAAGCTCTGGATAATCGACCACTAGGATCTGGGACAATCACACACATCACAGCACCACCAACCATCACCGTGGGACCCCTTGCACCAAGACAATCTTCCCTTCCTCATCCTTAAGGCACCCGTACACAAAGTCATCCTTGGCCTCCTGTGGCTCCAACGCCACGACCCCACCACCTCCTGGCTCCAACGCCACGACCCCACCACCTCCTGGCTCCAACGCCACGACCCCACCACCTCCTGGTCGAGGATGGAGATTACTACCTGGCCACCCGGATGTCGGAAGAACTGCTTTCCCTTACCCTGTGGTTCCACTTCTGTTGAGAGTCCCGGGCCTCCCTGTCTCCCTCCTGATCGCCCCTGGGACTGTGCCATCGACCTGCTAGCAGACTCTGCGCCTCCGCGCAGCTGCGTCTACCCCTGTCGGTGGCTGAAACCAATGCTATGGAGGAGTAATCCAGGAGGCTCTCCAACAGGGTTTCATCCGCCTCCCCTGCGTCGGCAGGCTTCTCCCTTCCAGTTCCTGCGGCCGGAGCCGTGCGTCAGGGAGGGGGGGGGGGGGGGGGGGGTACTGTCACGTCTACTCCCGCTCCCCCACTCCTGCTCTCCTGGACTCCTTCATTACGCACAACTGCGCCTCATCAGGCACACCTGGACTTCATCACATTCCTGATTTCTTCCCCTTTATCTAGCACTCTGTTGTATCACCCCGTCAGGCAGTTTGTTTCTTCATGTTGAGACGCTACTCTTATTCTTGTATTCTCTCTATGTTCGTTCATATTAAACTCACCGACTGCACCTGCTTCCTGACTCCCATTACAGAATGGCAAACATACACAATCCATCTCCATGTTCATGGGTTAAAAATCCTTCTTTAACCCGGTCTACACCCCTTCATCTACACTGATTGAAGTGGATTTAACAGGTAACATCAATAAGCATTCACCTGGATTCATGAGGAGATGTTTGGTGTTGACTGTCATCATGTCGTTGATCTGTGATGTTGCCAACACATGGATATTAGACTGTCATCCGTTTCCTTGGGAATGACGCTTGTTGACATCAGCCGTCGCATGAGAAAAGTGAGAGAGGATGTTATGTTTCTGGACTGATTATAACTACATTAGAAGATATTGGCTAATGTACAGTATATCCTCTATCATTCAGATGGCTGATGCTGCCCCCTCTATCATTAGTTGCCTCTTCTAATCTCTTCCAATCAGTAGTGTTAGACAGAGAGAGAGAGAGAGAGAGAGAGAGAGAGAGAGAGAGAGGACAGGGGGATGGAGGGAGTGCGCCCGACACCCACGTATCATTCTGAAATCTATAAGCATCTATTGTACCTGTGTAGCTGTGCTCCATGTACTCCATCTGTGTTCTGTTGGGGTACTGGAGGACCAGTTCTGTGTTCTGTTGGGGTACTGGAGGACCAGTTCTGTGTACTGTTGGGGTACTGGAGGACCAGTTCTGTGTTCTGTTGGGGTACTGGAGGACCAGTTCTGTGTTCTGTTGGGGTACTGGAGGACCAGTTCTGTGTACTGTTGGGGTACTGGAGGACCAGTTCTGTGTTCTGTTGGGGTACTGGAGGACCAGTTCTGTGTTCTGTTGGGGTACTGGAGGACCAGTTCTGTGTACTGTTGGGGTACTGGAGGACCAGTTCTGTGTTCTGTTGGGGTACTGGAGGACCAGGGTTGGGAAACACTGCTCTAAAGTCTGGACAAATAGACTGCCATTATACATGACCATGTCTTCACCCATGAGGAATCACAGTCATGATTGGTTCAGGTCAGGTTAAGGCTTTGTGTACATTATGATTGTAACCCTCCATTTTAGTGACCCCAAAACTCCAGAGAGTCTTTATCTGAGAGCTGCTGACACAAACTTCACCTCTTCCATATGCCAGATGGCCTGGAGGTGATTGGCTAACACTGGTGATCTCAGATGCAGGATAGGCCGGGATAGGCCCATGGCGGTGTCAATCATCCCTGAGGGGAGTGAGCTCTAGGGTGAGATAAGGGATGGTAATGTTTCCTGTCATGTTGTGAACACTGGAACTCTGCTCTCCCCCAATGCCTCCTTTCTCCAGGGGACAGCTGTGTCTATCTATCCCTCTCTCCATCTTTCATACACCCTTTCACCCTTTCACCCCTTCACCAACTGCGTGTCCTCATGTGTCCTGTTTTTCGGAGTCCACCATCCTCTTCTTCATTCTTCTTTTTTATATCTCTGTTATCACCTCTTTTGGCTCCCTGTGGCTAAGTTCCTCTCCTAGATTGTAAATCCTCCTCTCTCTGTAAATCATTTTTACATCCCTGCCCTATCTCCCCTTCTCCCCTTCTCTCTCAGTCTTTCTCTCACTGGGTGACTAATCTCTTCTTCCCAGGAGGTAAACCTCCTCCCTCCCTCCCATTCCCTCTCTTTCTCAGTCTTTTTCTCCCTGGGTGACTACCCCCCCCCAAAAAACCTCTTCCTCCTCCCTCCTCTCTCGCCCTCCCTCTCTCCCTCTCTCTCCTCCTCAGTCTCTCTATACCTGTCTTTCTCTCTCCCTCTCTCCCTCCATCTCCTCCTCTCCCAGGGGGACTGAACTTATTCTTTCCAGGAGAGAAACCTTCTGCAGCTCCTAGCTGCCAGCCGTAGAAGTCGTGTCTGGTTTAACATATCAAAGGTGCTGCCTGTGAATAAAGCTCTCTCATTACTCCAATAGTAAACCTGGTGTGACGTCTTAACAGAGAGAAGAGGATAAGATAGGGGCCTGTCAGGAAGGCTGAGACCTCCCCGGTAACTAAGGTAGAACTCTGGTAATTGTTCCGGAATGTAAGATAGCCTTACGAAAGCAGAATCATTCTTTACTGATCATCATACCTGCAACTTGCCGATAATGATCCATCTTACATCTCCGGTCAGTCTGTGACAAACGTAGTGAAGATTCTTGAGTGTGTTCCTCGACTCAGTGAATTTGTGTTTTGATCTGAGTGCACATCTACATAAAAATGTATACAAACTGCAAGTTAGCAGCAGGCACACTTTGCTTTAGTTTTCTACCCCTCATCAATCACTTTCTTCATTCTCTCCCCTTTCACCCATCACTGCCTGGGCCCTCTGCTTGCACCTGACACCCATCTCTCCATTTGACCCATCACTACCCTGGACCTCTGCTTGAACCTGATACCCATCAATCCCCATTCACCCATCACTGCGTTGGCCCTCTGCTTGAACCTGATACCCATCTCTAACATTTCACCCATCACTGCCCTGGACCTCTGCTTGCACCTGACACCCATCAATCCCCATTCACCCATCACTGCGTTGGACCTCTGCTTGAACCTGACACCCATCTCTCCCATCACTTCTCTCTCTCTCTCTCTCTCTCTCT
>NW_028161831.1:0-5000 GCF_964263955.1 Coregonus lavaretus
ATCTAATGAGTTGATAATCAAGTGTGTGATTGCTGGGCTGGAATAGAAGTCTGCTCACCCAGTAGATCAGCGATCAGTGGATGATGCTTTAGTAATAATAACCTGCTTTTTACTACTCAATGATCTAGTGTTTAATAATAATAATAATAATAATAATAATAATAATAACAATACATTACATTTGTACAACACTTTTCATTTACAGATATCACAAAGTTATTTACATTGAGAGCAACCATTAAAATGAAAAAGCTTTAAACTTGTTTTAATTATTAAACTATTATTCAAAATGAACTAGGGTCAATGTTGATTAATCACATATCACAATCAATAAAGAGAGGAAGGGTTTCTGTCTCTAATGTGTCTGTGTTTCTGAGTTGTATTCTCAAATGAACATTTCCCTTTTATCTAGTTGTAAGATCTCCAATCTGTTTTATTTGATTGTCACTCTCTCTCAGCATAATCAGCCATGTGAATCCATTGTGCAGCTTATTCATATGGCATGCATCGCCAGGGCAACCAGAGGCCTACACTATCATGTCATTTCTGGTCTTATGGGCATCTGTCAACTGAAGCAGAGAATAGATACACTCACACATTGTTTACATGTTGAGCTATATGTTCTCAATTTAAAATGATGTCAGTAGACAAACCGTATACCAGATTTTGTACATGCCTTTTAGCTGCTGACATATACAATGATTTAGTGCAAATCCAACCCTTCTAATGTAGGTACAGTGTGCAAATAAGGAGATTACAGTTAGGCTACAGGAGATGAGCATTACAGTTAACATATTACGAGGTTCATTTTCTTTCATTAATTTTAGCAATATTGCTTGCAAAATGATTGCAGTTGTTCCCATAGATAGACAGTACATGGTTGCTCTAAGTGTCACTGACCCTGGATAAACTAGCGACTGTGCTAACACTGCTAGCCTTTTAGATCACTGACCCTGGATAAACTAGCGACTGTGCTAACACTGCTAGCCTTTTAGGTCACTGACCCTGGATAAACTAGCGACTGTGCTAACACTGCTAGCCTTTTAGGTCACTGACCCTGGATAAACTAGCGACTGTGCTAACACTGCTAGCCTTTTAGGTCACTGACCCTGGATAAACTAGCGACTGTGCTAACACTGCTAGCCTTTTAGATCACTGACCCCGGATAAACTAGCGACTGGGCTAACACTGCTAGCCTTTTTAGGTCAATAACATGCTGTTTTTATTAACATTTTGTTGGCTTTATAATCGTGAGAGAAATTGAACTAGCCAGTATAGCTTTATACCTAGGTGGCTTACACGTTTATCTGACATTTCTCAAACAAACCTCATTGTGGCGTTGCTACTTCTGCACACAGCCAACCATGACTCCAAATACATCAAAACATTGTAGATAATTTCTCCCCTCTTGCTGCAACTTTAGCTAATCTCAAATTAACAGAGAAATGCAGTGAAAACCAAAGTTGCAGCAGCACATTTCAATGTGACATGCATTGGTGGAGCCGGACGATTGGGGAGGACAACGATGAGAAGATGCTCGAGATAAAATAACTGAAATAGGACGCAAAGTAGTGGCGACAAAGGAGGATGTGAGCCAGAGAGGAAGAAGTGAAGCAAAGAGGGTTTATCCGCCCAAAATCTGTCCACGAAAATAAGACCGCAAATTTAGAAAACACACACACACACCCACACACACACCCACACACACACACACACACACACACACACACACACACTATTATACATTTTACATTTACATTTTAGTCATTTAGCAGACGCTCTTATCCAGAGTGACTTACAGTTAGTGAGTGCATACATTTTCATACAGTTGCTTTACAGAAAACAATGGACAAGAAACTGAAAAAAGGAAAGAGAGAGAGAGAGAGTAAATTATGACTCCCCTCTCCTCCCCCTCCTCTCGGGGAGTCTGGGACGTGATGCATGTCATCTCAGTGTCTCACTGTGAAGTGGAGCAGTGATGATGTGGTGGGAAGGGACAGTGTGTGTGGGCGTGTGTGTGTGTGTGTGTGTGTGTGTGTGTGTGTGTGTGTGTGTGTGTGTGTCTACGTTCCTGTGCATGTGTGTGTGTGTGTGCAGCGGTGCGGGGATGATGTGACGGCAGGGGCAGTTCAGAACAAAGTCAAGGTTACGGGGTGACGGGGGAACTAACACTGTGGCTGTCTCCAAATAAATATATGGATGAGTGGATTTCCATGGAGGGAGGGAGAGAGAGAAGGAGAGAGAGTGAGAGAGAGAGAGAGAGAGTGAGAGAGAGACTCAGAGAGAGAGAGTGAGAGAGAGAGAGAGAGTGAGAGAGAGACTCAGAGAGAGAGAGAGAGACAGAGAGAGAGAGAGAGAGAGAGAGAGAGAGAGAGAGAGAGAGAGAGAGAGAGAGAGAGAGAGAGAGAGAGAGAGAGAGAGAGAGACTCAGAGAGAGAGACTCAGAGAGAGAGAGAGAGACTCAGAGAAAGATGGAGATCATCTCCAAATAAATCTGTCTCCAAATAAATATATGGATTAGTGGATTTCCATGGAGGGAGGGAGAGATAGAGAGAGAGAGGGGGGGGGGAGAGAGAGAAAGGTGGTGATAAGGAGAGAGAAAGAGAGGGGGGGTGATGAGGAGGGGAGAGAGAGAGAAAGAGAGAGAGAGAGAGAGATAAGGAGAGAGAGAGAGAGAGAGAGAGAGAGAGAGAGAGAGAGAAGAGAGAGAGAGAGAGAGAGAGACAGAGAGAGAGACACAGAGAGAGACAGAGAGAGATGGAGATCATCTTATCTTCCCTTCGTAGCTCTTCCAGACACCACCAATCTCACTCTCTTTCTCCTTTTCATCCATTCTCTCCATTTCTCTGAGAGCAGAAACGAGTTCAGAAGAATTACTGTTATCTACAGAGTCAAAGCCTACAGACAGCAGCAGAATTAGTCGGCATTTGTGCTTCAGCCTCACTAGAGATGCTGGGTGACTTGCGTTGCGTCCCTATGGCCCTTGTCAAAAGTAGTGCACATATACAGTGCATTCGGAAACTATTCAGACCCGTTGACTTTTTCCACATTTTGTTACTTTACAGCCTTATTCTAAAATGGATTAAACATTTTTTTTCTTCTTTAACCAATCTACACGCAATACCCCATAACGAGAAAGCGAAAACAGGTTCTAAGAAATCTTTGCAAATGTATTAAAAATTAAAAAACAGAAATACCTTATTTACATAAGTATTCAGACCGTTTGCTATGAGACTCAAAATTGAGCTCAGGTACATCCTGTTTCCATTGATCATCATTGAGATGTTTCTACAATTTAATTGGAGTCCACCTATGGTAAATTCAATTGATTGGACATGATTTGGAAAGGCACACACGTGTTTGTTTAAGGTCCCACAGTTGACAGTGCATGTCAGAGCAAAAACCAAGCCATGAGGTCGAAGGAATTGTCCGTAGAGCTCCGAGACAGGATTGTGTCGCGGCACAGATCTGGGGAAGGGTACAAAAACATTTCTGCAGCATTGAAGGTCCCCAAGAACACAGTAGCCTCCATCATTCTTAAATGGAAGAAGTTTGGAACCACTAAGACTCTTCCTAGAACTGGCCGCCCGGCCAAACTGAGCAATCGGGAAAGAAGGGCCTTGGTCAGGGAGGTGACCAAGAACCCGATGGTCACTCTGACAGAGCTCCAGAATTCCTCTGTGGAGATGGGAGAACCTTCCAGAAGGACAACCATCTCTGCAGCAGTCCACCAATCAGGCCTTTATGGTAAAAGGCACATGACAGCCCGCTAGGAGTTTGCCAAAAGGCACCTAAAGGACTCAGAACATGAGAAACAAGATTCTCTGGTCTGATGAAACCAAGATTGAACTCTTTGTCCTGAATGCCACACGTCACTTCTGGAGGAAACCTGGCCCCATCCCTACAGTGAAGCACGGTGGTGGCAACATCATGCTGTGGGGATGTTTTTCAGCGGCAGGGACTGGGAGACTAGTCAGGATCGAGGGAAAGATGAACGGAGCAAAGTATAGAGAGATCCTTGATGAAAACCTGCTCCAGAGCGCTCAGGACTTCAGACTGGGGCAAAGGTTCACCTTCCAACAGGACAATGACCCTAAGCACACAGCCAAGACAACGCAGGAGTGGCTTCGGGATAAGTCTCTGAATGTCCTTGAGTGGCCCAGCCAGAGCCCGGACTTGAACCCGATCAAACATCTCTGGAGAGACCTGAAAATAGCTGTGCAGCGACTCTCCTCATCCAACCTAACAGAGCTTGAGAGAATCTGCGGAGAAGAATGCGAGAAACTAGCCAAATACAGGTGTGACAAGCTTCTAGCGTCATACCCAAGAAGACTGGAGGCTGTTATCGTTGCCAAAGGTGCTTCAAAAAGGTGCTGAGTAAAGCATCTGAATACTTATGTAAATGTGATATTTCAGTTCTTTTATTTTTATATAAATATGCAAAAATTTATAAAAAGCTGTTTTTTTTATATGGGGTATTGTGTCTAGATTTATGAGGAAAATATGTAATCCATTTTAGAATAAGACTATAACGTAACAAAAATGTGGAAAAAGTAAAGAGGTCTGAATACTTTCCCAATGTACTGTGGATAATAGGGTGTGATTTGGGATTCATCCTTGAATAAGGCTCTAATTGCTTAGTATTTTCCTACGGAGTGAAAGCCTGGTACCTAGAGCGGTGTCTGCTGTAGGCAACTCGTCAGACTTGTTTTCATGCCATTAGACTTGCATGAATATGCATCTCAAAGAATCATTCTGATTCTAGGAATTAAGTAACTGTGTCTGTAACCAGTCTGACACAAGTGTTCTTTATAATTAATCAAATTAAGTAATTGCCTGTAATAAGCTTTATTTTTTATTTTTTTTATAACTCCATTAAATCCACCTCAACCAATTATGGCTGGTTCTGTGCAAGATATTAATGAATCTCATTTAGAGTTTTTACACTGAGTGTTTTTTAAGACTAATCCTCCAGCATTAGTTCATTAGGCCCACGGGGT
>NW_028161831.1:10000-18913 GCF_964263955.1 Coregonus lavaretus
CTGTAAGTAGAGTCACTGCTGTGGGACCAGGCTGTAGCTAGAGTCACTGCTGTGGGACCAGGCTGTAAGTAGAGTCACTGCTGTGGGACCAGGCTGTAGCTAGAGTCACTGCTGTGGGACCAGGCTGTAGCTAGAGTCACTGCTGTGGGACCAGGCTGTAAGTAGAGTCACTGCTGTGGGACCAGGCTGTAGCTAGAGTCACTGCTGTGGGACCAGGCTGTAGCTAGAGTCACTGCTGTGGGACCAGGCTGTAGCTAGAGTCACTGCTGTGGGACCAGGCTGTAAGTAGAGTCACTGCTGTGGGACCAGGCTGTAAGTAGAGTCACTGCTGTGGGACCAGGCTGTAAGTAGAGTCACTGCTGTGGGACCAGGCTGTAAGTAGAGTCACTGCTGTGGGACCAGGCTGTAAGTAGAGTCACTGCTGTGGGACCAGGCTGTAGCTAGAGTCACTGCTGTGGGACCAGGCTGTAGCTACAGGTGCTTTACCGGACTGTGTTGTTCTTCTGGTGAAAGTATGGTCTCAGGTTGGGGTGTTGTCAATCATTGTTGTCACTGTGGTCAGTCAGTGCTCTGTGAGAGAGAAGGAGAGAAGGAGAGAAGGAGAGAAGGAGAGGAGGAGAGGAGGAGAGAAGGAGAGGAGGAGGAGAGGAGGAGAGGTGGAGAGGAGGAGGAGGAGAGGAGGAGAGGAGGAGAGGAGGAGAGGTGGAGAGGAGGAGGAGGAGAGGAGGAGAGGAGGAGAGATGGAGAGGAGGAGGAGAGGAGGAGAGGAGGAGAGGAGGAGAGGTGGAGAGGAGGAGGAGGAGAGGAGGAGAGGAGGAGAGGAGGAGAGGAGGAGAGGAGGAGAGGAGGAGGAGAGGAGGAGAGGAGGTTATCTTACAGTCAAGGATCAGGTTGGAGCTTAGGAGAAAGCAATGGAAGAGAAGTGGATTAGTAGATACGTGGTCAGTGATCACACACAAGCGCACACACACACATACATGCACACATACACACACACACACATACACACACACACACACAAACATACACGCACACACACACACACACACACACACGCAAGCACACACACACACACATTCATGCACACATACACACACACATACACGTACACACAAACACACACTTTTTCTTATTTGACCACTGTTATCTACCCTATAATAATGTCTCAGCTGAAATACACAATTTATAAAATGTGTCTTTGCTCGGATGTGAAACTTCATGTTCATTAGAATTCCACACAAAGCGGTTCTTTTCCACGGGTCGAATAATTCTAATTGATTTTCCGGTCAGCCCCTTTTTATTTGTTGGAATTTAAGAGTCCAGTGTCTACATACAGCCTGAGTCCCAAATGGCACCCTGTGTCCTATATAGTGCACTACTTTTGACCGAGGCCCTGTTCAAAAGTAGTGCACTGTATAGGGAAGAGGGTACCATTTGGGACACAGACATAGTCTCATTGTGTAACTACTCGCATCCTTTGGAGCGGTGGAGGGAGAGAAACTTGGGAGAGGAAAGTGGTGTGTTGAGGGATTGTGTTGCAGCTATCACTGAGGACTTCCTGTTCCTGTAATGGTTACGTGGCTGCCTTCAGTGTGTGTGTGTGTGTGTGTGTGTGTGTGTGTGTGTGTGTGTGTGTGTGTGTGTGTGTGTGTGTGTGTGTGTGTGTGTGTGTCTGTGTCTGTGTGTCTGTTTGTGAGTGAGTGAGTGTGTGTGTGTCCAATCAAATCCAATCAAATATAAATATATGTGTCTCTGCTGACATCTTAACGTCTCCTAGTCCCTGACATCTTAACGTCTCCTATTCCCTGACACCTTAACATGTCTCCTATTCCCTGACATCTTAACGTCTCCTATTCCCTGACATCTTAACATGTCTCCTATTCCCTGACACCTTAACATGTCTCCTAGTCACTGACATCTTAACGTCTCCTATTCCCTGACATCTTAACATGTCTCCTATTCCCTGACATCTTAACATGTCTCCTATTCCCTGACATCTTAATAAATCCTGTTTATGGGACCTACGTGGTTCTGGTTCAGGTTCTGACCAACATTTTAGCTTATAAATCAATCTGTGGACACCGTAGATCGAAATGGCTTGCATTAAGCGATAGCCCTGGTTCCCATGGACACAGTAGTATATTTGTCGTGCTTGTCTGATGTAGGATGTGAAATCTGAAACCACTTCAAGCTGGGATGTCCCTCCTATCATTTCATTCACTCTTCCAACTGTCCATCAAACTCCTGGCTGAACCCTATGTCACAGCGAGTGGTTTCATCACTACAGCACATTCAGAGATCGATTTATACACATTAATCAAAAATAATTCACAGATTTTAAACAAAAAACACTTTCTGTTTGTCATAGATGGACAAGATTAATATGAGATGAACGGTGAGTTCAGGAAACCAAGCTTGTCACGACTTCCTCCGAGGCTGCCTCCCCTCCTTGTTCGGGCAGGCTTCGGCGTTCGTTGTCACCGGCCTTCTAGCCACTGCCGCTCCATATCTCATCATTCCATTTGTCTTGTCTAGTCTATTACACACACCTGGTTCATATTCCCCTCATTAGTCTGTGTATAAGTGTTCCCTCTGCCCCCCTTGTCCTTGTGGATGATTGTTTTATGTGAGTTGAGTGTAGCTCGGTGGAGCTACTCGTACCTTGTATTGCCGGGGTAGATGGTTTCCCCTGTGCCTGTATTTCATTGTCGCTATCCAGCGCAACTGTGTACGACGGAATAAACTCTGTATTCGGTGATTTACCATCCTGCGCCTGACTCCTTCTAATCACACTCATCACAAAGCTAGAGCTCTGTGTGACGCTCAGTGTTTATTTTTAAACCTTTATTTAAGTAGGCAAGTCAGTGGTGGGGGCATATGTTTTTAACAAGAGAGACCTTTAGAAAATATGCACCATTTCTCTAACACTAAACATTCTAAATGTATTTTACAGTTATATAAGGAAGGTGAAATCTAGTTAGTGGTTTTATAATTTGATTATACTATATTTAGAAAGCATACAAGTCATTTCAATCCTTATTCGTACAGTTTTGTTAAATAGGAAACACTGTACGTTTCATATTTGTCACGGTTTCGGCCGAGGCGGCTCCTCCTCCTTGTTCGGGCAGGTTTCGCCGGTCGTCGTCTCCGGAGTTCTAGCTGCCACCGCTCGATGTTTCTTGTTTGTTTGGTTTTGTCTGTTAGTCACACCTGTTTTGTGTTAGGTCTCATTTAGCACCCTATTTAGTTTCCTTGTTGTTAGGTTTGTGTTGTGTGTGATTGTTCGTGTCGTGGTTGCGCTACCCGTGTCGGTAAGCTATTTCTCCTGAGCTTCCTCCTCGTTTTTGTGAGGAGAGATTTACACACCTGTGTGTGCGCTTGTATTTACGCCTGTGTGCGTCTTTTGCCTCCGGGCTGTTTTGGATTAATTTTCGTGCTCAGTAAAGTCTTGTTGGACTTACCCTCTGCTGCCTGCGCCTGATTCTACACCACACCCATACACAGCACCGTGACAGAATCACACACCACATAATGGAATCAGCAGGAGCACCCGTCGACCCCATGGAGGAGCGTCTCCTTGGACACGAGCACCGGATCAACCGTATCGGGCACGCCTTGGAGGGCGTCATGGACACCCTTCGTCGATGGGAGACCAGCGGGGTTCCCATAGCCCCACCTATCGCACCATCACCTTCACCACCGGACAACCAGCCCGTCCATCGACCGGAACCCAGTGGGATTCGGCTCTCGCTCCCGAGGGCGTACGACGGCACCGCTGCCGGGTGTCAGGGGTTCCTCCTACAAGTGGAGCTCTACATTGCCACCATACACCCGGCGCCCTCGGGATACGAGAGCGTTTCCGCCCTCATCTCCTGTCTCACCGGCAAGGCGTTGGAGTGGGCCAACGCCGAGTGGAGGGGAATAGACGCCGCCACAGTCACCTATGCGGAGTTCTCCCGTCGCTTCCGTGCGGTCTTCGACCATCCACCAGAGGGGAGAGCGGCGGGGGAACGTCTATTCCACCTCCGACAGGGGATGAGGAGCGCTCAGGCGTTTGCACTGGAGTTCCGGACTCTAGCGGCTGATGCGGGGTGGAATGAGAGGGCCCTCATAGACCACTTCAGATGCAGCCTTCGGGAGGACGTCCGCAGGGAGTTAGCCTGCAGGGACACTACACTAACCTTTGACCAGCTGGTGGACATGGCCATTAGACTGGACAACCTGCTGGCGACCCGCGGACGTCCCAGGTGGGGGCCCCCCATTCCACCCTCCAGCGCCTCCGAGCAGTGTCCGATGGAGCTTGGAGGTGCTGGCGCTAGAGGGAGAAGAGGTAGGAGCCCGAGGGGGGCAGTCTCCTGCACTAAGTGTGGGCGCGGAGGGCACACCGCGGCTAGGTGCTGGGGAGGGTCCCCTGGTGAGGGAGAGAGCAGGTCATACAGTGGGGAGTCCACCCAGGTGAGTAGGCGCCCTACTTACCCAGAGCTTTCTGTCGTTCACTTTACCTTACCTGTTTGTTTCCCACAGGTTGCACCTCGGTCCCAGCATAAGGCGCTAGTCGATTCAGGCGCAGCTGGGAATTTTGTAGACCGGAGATTCTGTGTTAAGTTAGGGATTCCCCTCCTTCCAGTCGAAAAGCCCTTTCCTGTACATGCCCTAGATAGTCGTCCGTTAGGATCTGGGTTGATTGGGGAGGTCACAGCGCCACTTAGGATGATGACGCAGGGGGGTCATGAGGAGACGATTCAACTCTATCTTATCGACTCTCCTGCGTATCCGGTGGTACTGGGGCTTCCCTGGTTGATGACCCATGATCCTACTATTTCGTGGCGAGAGAAAGCTCTTAAAGGGTGGTCTGCTCAGTGTGAGGGGTTATGTCTGGGTGTTTCCGTAGGGGCGACCTCGGTGGAGAGTCCGAACCAGATGCCAGCACTGCACATTCCTCCTGAGTATGAGGATTTGGCGCTCGTGTTCAGTAAGACCAGAGCGGCACAGTTGCCACCTCATAGACAAGGGGATTGTGCGATAGACCTCCAGACAGGAGCAGCGCTTCCGCGGAGCCATGTGTATACTTTGTCACAGGAGGAGAAAAGGGCAATGGAGACTTACATTGCCGAGTCTCTGAGACAGGGATACATACGGACCTCCACTTCTCCCGCGTCCTCGAGCTTCTTTTTTGTGAAGAAAAAGGATGGAGGTTTGCGGCCGTGTATTGATTACCGCGGTCTCAATCAGGTGACGGTGAAGTACAGCTATCCACTTCCTCTGATTGGGACCATGACGGAGTCCTTACACGGGGCAAGGTTCTTCACAAAATTGGATCTCAGGAGCGCATATAACTTGGTGCGCATTAGGGAGGGCGATGAGTGGAAGACAGCATTTAGTACTACATCCGGCCATTACGAGTATCTCGTCATGCCATATGGGTTAATGAATGCTCCATCAGTCTTCCAATCGTTTGTAGACAAACTTTTCCGGGACATGCAGGCGCAGGGAGTAGTGGTGTACATAGATGATATTCTTGTGTACAGTGCTACTCGGGCCGAGCATGTAGCCCTGGTGCGCAGGGTATTGAGGAGACTGTTGGAGCATGACCTGTATGTCAAAGCTGAGAAATGTCTGTTCTTCCAGGAGTCAGTGTCCTTTTTGGGTTACCAGTTGTCTGCGTCAGGGGTGAGAATGGAGGTGGACCGAGTGTCCGCCGTGCGTAATTGGCAAACCCCAACTACGGTTAAAGAGGTGCAGCGGTTCTTGGGTTTTGCGAATTACTACCGGAGGTTTATCCGGGGTTTTGGACAGGTGGCAGCTCCCATAACGTCTCTTCTGAAGGGGGGTCCGGTGCGCTTGCAGTGGTCAGCTGAGGCGGACAGGGCCTTTGGGAGACTGAAGGACCTGTTTACCTCGGCCCCGGTGTTGGCGCACCCGGATCCCACTTTACCCTTCCAAGTTGAGGTGGACGCGTCTGAGGCCGGTATCGGGGCAGTTCTTTCTCAACGATCCGGTACACCACCTAAGCTCCGCCCCTGTGCTTTTTATTCTAAGAAGCTCAGTCCGGCGGAGCGGAATTATGACGTAGGGGACAGGGAGCTGTTAGCCGTAGTACAGGCCCTAAAGGTGTGGAGGCATTGGCTTGAGGGGGCTCAGCACCCTTTCCTCATTCTGACCGACCATCGTAACCTGGAGTACATTCGGGCAGCTAGGAGACTGAATCCTCGCCAGGCTCGATGGACTATGTTTCTCGCCCGGTTTGTGTTCAAGATCACTTACATCCCTGGGTCCCAGAACGGGAAGGCAGATGCTCTGTCCCGTCGGTATGACACGGAGGAGAGGTGCGTGGAGTCCATTCCCATACTACCGGAGTCTTGTCTGGTGGCACCGGTGGTGTGGGAGGTCGATGCGGAGATCGAGCGGGCGTTACGCACCGAGCCTAGTCCTCCACAGTGTCCGGTGGGTCGGGTGTACGTCCCGCTCGAGGTCCGGGATCGGCTGATTTATTGGGCTCACACGTCCCCCTCCTCTGGACACCCGGGTATTGGCCGGACGGTGCACTGCCTTAGTACGAAGTACTGGTGGCCAACGTTAGCCAGGGATGTGAGGGTTTATGTCTCCTCCTGCTCAGTATGTGCCCAGTGTAAGGCGCCCAGACACTTGCCCAGGGGTAAATTACAGCCCCTGCCCGTTCCACAACGACCCTGGTCTCACCTCTCGGTGGATTTTGTTACCGATCTTCCCTCCTCACAGGGGAATACCACCATCCTGGTCGTTGTGGATCGGTTCTCGAAGGCCTGTCGTCTCCTTCCCATGCCGGGTCTTCCTACGGCCCTACAGACCGCTGAGGCTCTATTTACTCACGTCTTCCGGCATTACGGGGTGCCCGAGGATATAGTGTCCGATCGAGGCCCCCAGTTTACCTCCAGAGTCTGGAGAGCATTTATGGAACGTTTGGGTGTCTCGGTGAGCCTTACCTCGGGTTACCACCCGGAGAGTAATGGGCAGGTTGAACGAGTCAACCAGGATGTGGGTAGGTTTCTGAGGTCATATTGTCAGGGCCGGCCGGAGGAGTGGGCGAGATATGTGCCCTGGGCCGAGATGGCACAGAACTCTCTCCGCCACTCCTCCACCCAACTAACCCCTTTTCAGTGTGTATTAGGGTACCAGCCGGTTCTGGCACCATGGCATGAGAGCCAGATCGAGGCCCCCGCTGTGGATGAGTGGGTGCGGCGCTCGGAGGAGACGTGGGACGCTGCACACGTCCATCTGCAGCGTGCCATACGTCGACAGAAGACGAGCGCCGACCTACACCGCAGTGAGGGGCCAGTGTACGCACCTGGAGATCGAGTCTGGCTCTCAACCAGAAACCTGCCCCTCCGCCTGCCCTGCCGGAAGCTGGGTCGGCGGTTTGTGGGGCCTTTTAAAGTCCTGAGGAGATTGAACGAGGTGAGTTACAGGTTAGAACTACCTATTGATTACAAGAATATTAACCCCTCGTTCCATGTGTCTCTCCTCAGGCCGGTGGTAGCTGGTCCACTCCAGGACTTTGAGATTGAGGAGACTCCTCCGCCCCCGTTGGACATCGAGGGGGCTCCGGCGTACACGGTTCGGACCATCCTGGATTCGAGACGCCGGATGGGGGGTCTCCAATATCTCGTGGAGTGGGAGGGGTACGGTCCGGAGGAGCGGTGCTGGGTGCCAAGGAGGGACATTCTGGATCCGTCCCTGATGACCGAATTCCATCGTGGTCATCCTACGCGCCCTGCTCCGCGTCCCCCTGGTCGTCCCCGAGGCCGGAGGCGGCGCGCGGCTGGATCCGCGCGTCAAGGGGGGGGTACTGTCACGGTTTCGGCCGAGGCGGCTCCTCCTCCTTGTTCGGGCAGGTTTCGCCGGTCGTCGTCTCCGGAGTTCTAGCTGCCACCGCTCGATGTTTCTTGTTTGTTTGGTTTTGTCTGTTAGTCACACCTGTTTTGTGTTAGGTCTCATTTAGCACCCTATTTAGTTTCCTTGTTGTTAGGTTTGTGTTGTGTGTGATTGTTTGTGTCGTGGTTGCGCTACCCGTGTCGGTAAGCAATTTTTCCTGAGCTTCCTCCTCGTTTTTGTGAGGAGAGATTTACGCACCTGTGTGTGCGCTTGTATTTTACGCCTGTGTGCGTCTTTTGCCTCCGGGCTGTTTTGGATTAATTTTCGTGCTCAGTAAAGTCTTGTTGGACTTACCCTCTGCTGCCTGCGCCTGATTCTACACCACACCCATACACAGCACCGTGACAATATTAACTTTAAGAATCAGTTGTCAGAGCACCTTACCGATCACTGCACCTGTACACAGCCCATCTGAAATTAGCCCACTCAACTACCTCATCCCTATATTGTTATTTATTTTGCTCTTTTGCACCCCAGTATCTCTATTTGCACATAATCTCTTCCACATCTAGCATTCTAATTGTAATTATTTTGCACTATAGCCTATTTATTGCCTTACCTCCATAACTTGCTACATTTGCACACACTGTATATATATTTTCTATTGTATTTTTTGACATTATGTTTTTTTACCCCATCTGTAACTCTGTGTTGTTGTTTTTATCGCTGCTTTGCTTTATCTTGGCCAGGTCGCAGGTGTAAATGAGAACTTGTTCTCAACTGGCTTACCTGGTTAAATAAAGGTTAAATAACAAAATAAAAAATATTTTCATATTTGTTTTCATATTTGTACTTGTATAAGACTACTTGAGCTTGTGTCCTCAAAAGTGACTACACCTCAGAACTGTATAGGTATTTTTACCAGAAAGATGAGATTTTAACCTTTATTGGAGTATGCAGCATTACTAGTTATTGTTTATGGCCCTCTCATGATAAATCATTAATTTCGGGGATTAATAGATCACATTTTAGATTACATGTAGTTACATTTAAGAGGTTTTT